>NC_085860.1:52829286-52836786 GCF_034702125.1 Engraulis encrasicolus | reverse complement strand
AGCGCATGTGCTTATGTAAATATGACACACTCCAGACTGAGATAACCAGGCTGCGCCCCCCTAGTGACTAGTCAGGCCAAGAGCAATACAAATATCGTTTCTGACCTCCGGAAAAAATCGGGAACTCCTCCCACTTTGTCGGGAAGCAAACAACCAGAAGCAAACAAAGGGAGGCGAGTCAACCATGCCGTTTGGCTCTTGGTCAGACCAAGTCTCGAAGAGATTTGAGAGTCGATGATAATCAGGCAAGGGTGACACACTGCTGGACCACTCAGTTGGAAACAGGATGTGAACCACCGTCATAGCCAATCACAGACTCTGACTCTTTTCTTTTTAAAAATATATATATATTTGTAGGCCTTTTTGCCTTTATTTCTGACTGGACAGTGGAGGAGAGACAGGAAATGAGTGAGGAGAGAGAGACGGGGAAGGACCGGCAAAGGACCCGGGGCCAGAATCGAACCCGGGTCGCCAGCGTAGTAACACAGTGCCCTATCGTTAGGCCACAGCAGGGCCTGACTCTTATCTTTGCTGCGTCCACGATCTTGCGACATCTGGAGCCAAACAGACACTTGGAATTGGCAAAGCACGACACGGACATTAACCGTGTGTGCGTGTAAGCCTGTGTGCGTACTAACCTTCGCTGCCTCTACCATCCTGGCGGTAGCATCGGCGAGTAGTTTGGCGGCGGCCAGGAGCTTCTTGGAGTTGTCCACATCGATCTCGGCCTCTGCATCCGAGCGCATGGCGTTCACAAGGTCCGAGGTAGCCTGGGCCAGCACGCGCGCCTGACGCACCATCTCACCTGTAGGACAGACAGGAGCGTGTGAGCGTGTGTGTTACTGTGTTAGTGTGTACACGTGTGTGTGTGTGCGCACGCGTGTGTGCACATGTGTATGTGCATGTGTGTGTGTTGAACTGAGTGATGCTGGCTAACATTACAAACAGCATATCACCCACGCAGAGAAGGCTTTAGAAAATATTGAAAAACCCAGACACGTTAGCTGCCAAAAAGTTGCGTTGATACATATCACAAACAGACACATGCAGGCACACACACGACAACATGAGAGCACACACACACACACTACCCACGTACTCAGAGGGGAGGCAGGAAAGCTGTGAGATCCTTCTAGCATATCGCTAGCGTCATGACCTTTAGCGCTGAGCCAGAGCTTACGCTAACACACACCTCTACTGCAACTACCCATCATCTCTCTGTCTCTCTTTCACACGCACGCACGCACACGCACACGCGCACACGCACACGCACGCGCACACGCACACGCACACGCACACACACACACACACACACACGCACACGCACACGCACACGCACACACACACACCATTACTTCTCCTACCCCCTCATCTCACGCGGTGACCTTCAATTTATGTGCGTGTCTCAAAACACAGAACGCAGCAAACGTGTTTGGTGTGTGTGTGTGTGTGTGTGTGTGTGTGTGTGTGTGTGTGTGTGTGTGTGCGTGCGAGTGTTTGTGCGAGTGCGGTTTGTGTGAATCTATGCTTTGACCTACCGTCTCTACCAACACTTCTTCAAGGGGGTAAGCATTGATTCCCCGCTGTTACAGTATTCTCATTTTTTCCCTTCTGTTTTTTTTATTTTTATCAAAGTTTCAAACAGGATGTAGAGGGCTGGACGACCTGCAGGAAGCAACACACTGACCTGTAGCAGGTTATTGATTCACAAGCCCGCTCACGCTCACTCCCTTTCTCCCTCTTTCGCTCCATATTTCTTTTGGTGTATGTTCTTTTTGTCCCCTCTTTCTCTCTTCTCTCCCTTCACAAGCCCGCTCACTCACTCTCTCCCTCCCTCCCTCTTTCGCTCCCTCCATATCTCTTTTGGTGTGTGTTCTTTTCATCCCCCTCTCTCTCTCTTTCTCTCTCTCTCTTCTCTACCCGTCGTGTTTTGTTTCCCTCTGTGTGAGCGCCAGCCCAGCATGCTTTGCAGCTCACCTACGCGCTTGCAAACTTGAACATAACAGCACATCCCATCTGAGCCGGAGGCCCATCAAAGGAGCGACATTCATTCGCAGAAGAACGAGGAGGAGGAGGAGGAGGAGGAGGAGGAGGATGAATAGAGGATCTGACTGCGGGGCGAATAACCTTTACTTGGCTGCTGGAGAATTCTCCACTCACTCACTCTCCTGCTTACTCGGTCTCAGCTCCACTCGGCTCTGATCCAGTACGTCTAGCCATCTTAGCTTTTCTATTTTCGTATATATAAATACATGACATTTGTTTCAGCTGATCATGTTTAGCCACAGCACTTCCCATCCCTCAGACACGTTGATTGAGTGACGGCACCCTGAATAAAGGCCGTATAGGTCTAAACGCATCGGTCAGTCCATTTGCCTTTGCAGAAAAGTAAAAAAAATATTGCAACTGGAGTAACACAGTTTCTTCCTCTTTTTGTTTTGATGTCTACAGTACTACTACCCAGTAACTGTTAGAGCACCCGTACTGGGTCCTTGCAGCGCTTCCGTTTGTCCTTGTTATCTGAACCCCCCACGCCTCCTCTCCCCTTCGACTGCTCTACCTCCACTGCTCTCCCACCACCCCCTTCACCCCAACACCTCGTCTTCTCCTCATGTTCTACTACCCCCAGCCCATCTCCTCTCCTCCTCCCCACATCCTCTACACCCTGCACCTCCTCTCCTCCTCCCCACATCCTCTACACCCTGCACCTCCTCTCCTCCTCCTACACTACCCCCCCGCCCCCTCTTCCTCCCCATCTCCTCTCTTCTCCACTGTTGTACTTCTGTTATACCCCCCTACACTTCCCCTCACCCCTCCCGGCACCTCCACTCCTTCCTCCACACCTGTAGCCCCCCTCACACACACATACATACACACACACACACACACACACACACACACACACACACACACACACACACACACACACACACACACACACACACACACACACACACACACACACACACACACACACACACACACACACACACACACACACACACCCTTTCCTCCTCCACTACTCTACTTCTCACCGGTCATGTCATGTGTTTTGCCTTAACATTTTCAAAGGCCCTGGTATGGCGCTGGTGATTGGGAGCAGATTGCTGGCCTGTGCGGTGGTTTTGGATGACATGTTCTCTGGAAGCCCCTGAGCACGAAAGTGGGCCCAGGGAATTCTCCCGACTACACGGCCATACCCATAACAAAACCCAACAAGCCTCAACCTTAGCCTTCAAACTAAAGGGAAGAAAGAGAAAAAAGAGATAAAAAGGAGAGAAGGATAGAAATAGCCTTGGAGCAGGGAGCGTTTTGGAAGCCGATGGGAATGGCTATAGAAAAGTGTGGTTGGGGAGCATCTCGTATGTCACACACAGTTAAAACAAACAGAAAGGGGAGAAAAACATAAAACGGCAGGGGAGGGGAGTCTGAGAGTGCTGTGAAACTACCAGGAGAATGGAGGGAGTAAAATATGTCCTGGAAAAGAGGGATACTTTATTTGAGTTGTGGGTGTTTCACATTAGGGATGACAGTTTCATGACGGTTTGATATTGCATTGCAGCAGAGCAGGTGCCCGTATATGATGTGGGGAAGGAGAGCTTTTAGTGACGGGCAACTGTGAGATGTTTCCATGTGTAAATGTGTGAGATATGGCGCTGATCTTTATAGGGGAGCAGTAGTGATGGGAATGTCTCCAGAGACAAGAGGACTTGCGCCTCACATGGAAACTCTCAAATGTGAGGAGATTTCCATTGTCAGTGTTGCCAGATTGGGCTTTTTACCGCCCAATTGGGCTGCTTATGATGGCTGTCTGCGGGTAAAAATGGATTTGGGAGAAAAAAAAGCAATTGTTGGCCATAGAAATCAATACAATTGGGCGGGATTTAGTGCTTCCAGGCGGGTTTTGAGCATTTTTGGGGCTGGAAATCATCAGCCTCATCTGGCAACCGTGTCCATTGTGTATCTTTTTGTAGAGGGAGCAGGGCACCTGTTGGAGCTGTGCTGAGGTGGTGGTCGTACCTCCGATTAACCGATTTTAGCCTAAGCTCTTTTTGGAAAAAGGTGCCTTCTCCCTATTAAAACCTAAATATCTCAGCCTCCGAAGCACATAAAAACATTAAATAGGTTACATTTAAAATCCAGAACCTTCATTTTGCACTAGTATAGTGTTAATTCAGCTCTAACATACATCTGTAATAAAACAGCTCAAATATCAAGAACAAATATCAAGAAACTATCAAGAAAGGGGCTGCCTTCCAATTCCCAAACGACCAAAAGGGCAATAATTAGGCAACAATCTGCTAAACACCAATGGTTTTGAATGAAGACTGAATGAATCTGTACATTGTTGCATCTGTTTTTTGCCTCAACACACGTGGAGCATGCATGCCTTCCTTTCGCCATCTTAGAAGCAGTTTACACGCATGCAGATATTTTTTTGTAAATGTGAGTTTTAGAATGTGCAAAATATCTCACTTGAGGGGCTAAAAGGCACCACACTGGAGTGTTCATTTCTATCCCAGGTAGTCTGACAAGCCATACCCTACATATTCCATTCATAGCTGATAGAGTAAATAGCGAGGATCTGGCTGGTCAGGCTAACTGGCAGGGCAGTGGGGGTACATTTCTGGACCGACCCTTTTTTTCTCTGATAATGTGAAAAATCTGGACATTTTCCTGTCCCTGACCTGGTATCACTGTGCTCCAACTAACCCTGTTCTCAGTCTCATGCCAACCACCCTTGACCATCTGTCACAGCAACCTACTCAGCCTGCATTGACACCAATCACCCCTCTCATATAGTAGGTCCGAGGGTCACGGCCAACCCTCCTACTCACCTGTGTTGCCACTGGCAACCCCTTGTGATCCGGTGACAATCACCCGCCTGTTAACCTGCGTCTCCCATGGCAACCACTCCCCCTGTTCACCCGTGTGTCCCATAGCAACCCCACATGAGCCCATGGCAACCCCCTGCCCGGATCACCTGCGTCTCTCATGGCAACCACCCTGCTCCCTGTTCACCTCCATCTCCCATGGCAACCGTTCCCTGTTAACCCTCTGTCTCCCATGGTTACCACTCCCCTTGTTCACCCGTCTCCCATGGCAACCTGCTGCCCTGCTCACCTGCGTCTCCCATGGATGTGAAGATGCTCTCGGTGACGGTCATGATGGTGTCGGTGGCCTGGTCGTAGCGCCCGATTGGCTCTCCACAGCTGGCGTAGTGACGCACGTGTTGCAGGAGGTCACTCAGGGCCTGGCTCACGGTGCCTGCTGCCGCACTCACCTGGACACACACACACGCACACACACGCGCACGCACGCACGCACGCACGCACGCACGCACGCACGCACGCACGCACGCGCGCGCACACACACACACACACACACACACACACACACACACACACACACACACACACACACACACACACACACACACACACACACACACACACACACACACACACACAGTCACGTCAAGGTGAGAGGATAGCTCAAGAGAAACAAGTTTTTATGGTTTTTAATGAGGCAAATCTTTTGAACCATTATCATATTTCTGTTGAAAGCTGCTACACCAATAGTAATATCTGGATGTTGTAAATCATCTAAAGGACATGTTTTAAGGCATTTTAAGGCCCTTAATGCTTGAAGACTTTAGATTGCACTTCATGTCCAGACAGCATACTACTGTACAGTATAATCAAAGCTGGACAAGACTAAGTACAACAGCATGTACACTGCATGTAGTCATAACTCCTGTGCAGGTGATTCCACTAATTGGCTCTGCTACACTCCCTGACTAACGAGACAACTCGTTATTAGCTAATTAGGATCAGCTGCTTCCTGGATCACTAAACTACCGGAACAAATATGTGGCAGGACTTTTTAAAAATATTCTCGGAACCCAAGAAGTCCATAAATCTGAAACGAGCGTTAGGGACGTAAAGGCCCTGCGTTGCCTTCGGCTTCTGTTCAGGTTTCATTACTAATGAGCTCAGATCTACAGTCTGCACAGGTGATGCCTCTAACGAACCTGATGCAACCACCGGCTGAAGAGTCAGGCTAATTGGGCTTCTTCTGCTGCAGTAAATTACTTTGCTCTGAACACGAGGTCTCTTGAAAATGAGTAATGAAAATGAGTTTACCATGTTCACTACTGAGATTTGTAATACGGTGCAGCCATACATTGGTCCTTACTCATTCACAAACATTTGCAAATGTTTTGTTTGGAATTAGTTAATTATTGAATGGCTACGTTCACATGTGACATTTAATTCAGAATTAAATCACTTTAATTCTGGATAAAGCTTAATTCCGCTTTGAAAAAGTCATGTAAACACTTCATCAGTCGTAATTAGATGAAAGATCAAAGTAAACTCAACGGAACAATTTAATTCTGAATTAAAAACATCATGTAAATGTAGCCACTGTGCAAAACTAAATACTCTAAATACACTAAAATGTGTATCTGTGCTTTTCAAGACACAGATATTCTAAAGTCTTACCACTACTTCTACTACTTCTACTGTACCACCACCACCATCCTCTCTTCACCTCTACAGGCTCTACAGTAGAGGTGAGCAAACTCAGGCCCAGGGCCCACATGTGGCCCACCAAGCCATTTCATCTGGCCCACATGTGGCCCACCAAGCCATTTCATCTGGCCCATAGAGCCTTTACAAGATAGGGAGATAACAACATTTTTAAATGGCTACCCATGACAGGGTGTGGATATGTCTGAGATAAGCTACTGTATTCATCTAAATACATTTCATTACAATGCATGCAGGAATGAAATGGCCAACGAGTTATGTGAGCAAACACAACTTTTTTTAACCCCTTAGCGCAGCACTATGGCTCTCTGTAATGTCATAGAAATGTTGTTATGATGTAGTTAAGCATTTTCAGCAAGTGAATAGGGTCGCCTGCGACCTCAGCTGCAGTAAGAGGCTACTGTTGACACCGGCACTTGCTGGTGGCATCTGGCCCTTCAGTCAATTTTCTAAATCCAATGTGACCCTTGTGCCAAAATAATTGCCCACCCGTGCTCTACAGGCTCTCACCTGTTTGAGCAGGTCTCCCTCGTCTGTGTACCACCACCACCACCACCATCCTCTCATCACCTCTACATCCTCTCCAGGATCTCACCTGTTTGAGTAGGTCTCCCTCGTCTGTGTAATACTTCCACCACCACCACCACCATCCTCTCATCACCTCTACATCCTCTACAGCAGTGTTTCCCAACTAGGGGTACGTGTACCACTAGGGTACTCAATCACACCTCAGGGGGTATGTGGAAAAATGTAATAATGACAAATATATGGAGTTAAGTCACACATTGAGATGGAGGAATGGATATAGAGCATGAGTGAGGGGGTACTTATCATGTGAAAAAAATGCTTAGGGGGTACGCAGGACAAAAAAAGGTTGAGAAACCCTGCTCTACAGCAGTGTTTCCCAACCTTTTTTGTCTCGCGTACCCCCTAAGCCTCTTAGTTG
>NC_085860.1:52799286-52809286 GCF_034702125.1 Engraulis encrasicolus | reverse complement strand
TGCCCCCCTTGGTATTCCCCAAATCTGCGTTAGTTGTGTACGTAGTACGTACTGTTCAATGGGGGAGGTAGATGGACACTCCCAACTGAGATCGCTCCCGGACGTGTAGTCCCAGGTGTTTCTATCACTCCCGGACGTGTAGTCCCACCCGATTATATTTCACGTATTATCATACACTGCCACATACAAGCAATTTAGGGTTAGGTTTAGGTTTAGGGTTAGGGTTAGGGTTAGAAACAAAAAACTAACATCAAAAAGATAACTAGCTCCGTTATATGGCGGTGGGATCGATAGTCTGGCTCGTGGGAGCGAGCCGACCGGGGAGCGTCCTGCGTTGGGAGCGACAATCAGGGAATCTCTTAATGGGTAATCCTCTGCTTTATCAAGTATTGAGCAATTGTTTTTTTCTACTTTTAACTTGCATTTGCCACATAATCATGCGTGGGTGCGTCTTTGGCATAAGAGACATTATTTCCGAGTGTTTTGAGAACCCATAGTGTACCACTGCCTTTCTGCCTGTCAGTTATATAGCTATTTTATGCTAGGTTACGACAGACAGCTAGTTCAATAACACTGGACGTGGCTGGCTATTTTGGACTTCGTTGATGGCTAGCACTTGGGATATTTACTCCCTCAAACCAACACATTTTGTGAAACCCTAGCAATCGGACGTCTGTTTGTTTTATTTCACGTCATTTAAGTAGTTTTTGGTTACCCCCTGTCCAGTTGCCTGCGTGATTTCCCTTGATAGTATCCACTTCAAATGAGAAGCTTGTTCAATGCAGCTGAACCAAAATGCCTGTAAGTTTTTTGACACCAATAGTAAACACATCCATTTTAAATAAGATGTATTGTGGCATTATATTTTGTTTTCAAAATCGCATTTGTTGACAACAGCCAAGCGATTACAGTTTGTTTCGCCAGTGAAGTAATGAAGAGAGAGACACGAGAGAGGGTTGGGGAGACAAGGGGTTCCTTCCTCGCGTGACACTATGCGTGGCTGTGCTTGGAGTGAGACAGAGGAGGTCCTCTCAATATTTTTGTCGCCAGTCGCCACTGTATATTTAGTTATACAAAAAACAACAACAGTCAATTGTATAAATAATGGATATGGGATATTATGTAGCCAGCAGGCTACTTTAATTTCTACCACAGCAACTTTCTTCTGATCATAACAACATGGCGAACAGCAGACAAGAGATCCTATTTGTGCAGCATCCTGATTAGTGATTGATGGTTGGGATATGTCATTCATATTTGGCACTGCATCAAAGATTTTATCAACCATCTCTGACTGTAGCTTTCTTCTGATCATATGAATTAGGCCTACTAAGCAAAGGGTATGAATGTTTTTAATTAATTAATTAATTAACTCATCTTTGCTTTATTGCTATATGCCACATTACAAATGGAGATTTTCTGACAGCTTGACTTTAGCCTGATTGGGAAAATGCATTCTCTAAAACTCTGATGTGAGTTTGCTGCCAAGCCATTTGAACATTAACTGAGGTTTTTTTATATCAGGTTCAAAAACTTGATTGTGCAGGTCACCAAAGAGAGATCCAAGACCAAGGAGGTACAGGTGATGAGAGAAAGACGGGTGTCCAGAGAGAAAGACGAGGAAGCACAGATGAGAGGGAGAGAGAAGGAGGTGACAAAGGAGGTGAACCAGTTCAAGAGATAGAGTATGAAGGTGTCAGAGGAGGTGCAGCAGTTGAAGGAGAGAGAGGCAACGGAGGAGATGTAGCAGTTGAGCAACAGAAAGGAGGTGATGGAGGAAGTGCATCAGTTGAAGACAGAGGGAGAGAACGAGGCGAAGGAGAATCGGATGACCAAAAACAGGGAGAGAGAGTACAGAGAGAGACAGCGCAGGAGGCACAAATGACCAGGTAACATACATAACTGTACATGCAAATACTGAAGAAAACTGTTCAGCCATTTAATTCATTTAGATGGAAATCTTGACCCCCCCAATTGTCAGCATAAAGTTACGCCCTTGTAGGCAGGCCCACTGACATGGAGGGGGGACAAACAGGTATATTGTCCTGGGCCCAGGGAGATAGGGGAGGGCAAGAATTGGGTTCCCATTACATTGTATGTATTGGGTTGGGGGGCCCTTTCAGATGACTTTGTCCTGGGCCCACAAAAGGCTGTCAGTGGCCCTGGGTATAGGCCCTCTATAAGACTCCATATATGTTCGTATCAATGAAAAGAAGCCAATTTCCCTCTTCATGTGTACCTACAAGCCTCCAAAAGCACATGTTAGTATCAGTGGGCAAATAAGGCAATTTTCCTCGTTCTCCGTATATGTTAACATCTTTGGGAGAGAAATAAAAAACTATCTAATGTTCCTCTTGAAGGCACATTTTAGTGTGGAGACTTCCTTTGGAGGAAGCTAAGACCTCTAAAAGTCATTAACGCTCTTGTACACAGAGCAGACCCATGCGCTTGTCTGTGAGTTATGCTAAAACCACTGAAACAGGATCCCGGAGAGGAGAGCTAATGGGATCAGGTCTAACAGAGGAGAGCTAATGGAAGCCCTTGTCTTGTACTGTAAACACATCATAAAGCATGTACAGTATGTACATACGAACACATACATGCACACACGCAAGGACACACGCACAAACACAAAACCCTGAGCCCTCCAACACACTTTAAGAAAACAAACAAAAACAAAAACAAAATGGAATAAATAAATAAAAAACACTTGGCAAGTCACACTATTGACACACATGTAAAAACACAACACACAATCACAGAGGCACATGCATACAGACACAGCATAAGCAGAAGGAGTAGAAGAGGTCATACTTCTTTGGGGACACCGACTCCTCCAGCATGGTAGACTCCTCATCTCCGTCCAGGCCAAAGCGATCTTTACTCTGCTTCTGTAACAGAAAAAAAACAACCAGCATGAGAAACAAAATAAAGCAATTTGATCAGATTGATCAGATGATCAAATTGATCGAATTTATGCGTCATAATTGAATGTGTTGTTTCATTATACTTTCTGTTGTTGTTATTGATCATAAAGCACTGCGATAGGTCACTTATTAAGAAGAATAGAAGGACAAGGCATTGCCATAAGGCACTAGCCTGATTATCAGCGACTTTAAAATCTCTGAGAATTGTACAAGCAACGGCGAAGGAGTTGTGTCACTAGGAGGACGTCGCCTGGCTAGTCTGAGGCTAGGAGGGAAAAAAGAGAAGAAAAGAAAGAGGGGAAACAAAGAGAGATGTGGGTAGGCGCGGGCTGTTTCCAGGAACAGTATATTTTAATTGAGGTGCTCTGGCAGAGGTTTGACCTCTACAGTACTGAGAGATGATAACATGGAGGCTTCCTTCATATCAGCTACAACCGTGGTCCTTTAAAGGGACACTGTGCAGGAAATGGTTAAAAAAGGTACTGCAACTATGCTGCTCATTGAAACTGGGCTGCCTATTGTCAAATTTGATCTTTATATGATTAAGTAATAAACAAATATTTCCTAGTATGGTCCAAGTAGGCTATTTTTGGAAATGTCGAGTGTGTGTGATGGTGCTTTAGAGTGAATAGCAGGCTCTGTCTTGTACTAGTGTGGTGGTAGTGGTGGTGATGGGGATGTGGGTGAATTCTCATTGGACTGTGTATGCAGTGATAACAATAAGGGCTTTCCATTTCTACGTCTAGTCCATGTGGCACTTGCCTTCTTGAGGATGATGTCGATGTATCCGGCGATGAGCTGTGAGATCTGCTCTCCTTCTGTGGTCTGGACAGAGTAATAGCTCTCCTGGTACTCGCCAAAGTCCTGAGGAGAGAGGATGCATGTCAATAGGTTGGATAACGAAGCGCATACATGCACACACAGACACACACATTTGTGAATGTTGAGTGTTTTGGCAATCTCTGGTATGCGTGTGTGTGTGTGTGTGTGTGTGTGTGTGTGTGGCATGGCATCATAAATAAATAATATCATTAGCTAAAGCAGGGCATAATTACATACACTGTGTGTGTGTGTGTGTGTGTGTGTGTGTGTGTGTGTGTGTGTGTGTGTGTGTGTGTGTGTGTGTGCGTGTGTGCGTGTGTGTGCGCGTGTGTGTGTGCATGTGTGCGTGTGTGTGTGTGTGTGTGTGTGTGTGTCTGTGTGTGTGTGTGTGTGTGTGTGTGTGTGTGTGTGTGTGTGTACGTGTGTGTGTGTACGTGTGTGCGTGCGTGTGCGTGCGTGTGGATGTGTGCGTGTGGATGTGTGCGTGCTTATGTGTGTGTGTGTGTGTGTGTGTGTCCGTGTGTTTTGTTTCATATGTTGAGTGTATGTAGCCACTGGTTCCCTGGAGGTTTGCGTGGCTAGTTGTGTAGTTTTAATGTTTGATGTTGGAGCTGAAGGTCAGATGCATATCAGCTTTCACATGGAGCACTTTAAGGCTGTTTCCCTCCAACATGGCCAACTGTTTGCCTGCCGCTTTTAGATAATGCAATTCAAGGCTATTCCCTGCTAACATGGGCTCCTGTGTTCTTTCTAGACCAAAACAAAACAATCAAAACCCTTAACCCCTTAAGACTTGCCCCCCTATTATACTTAAGCGATAAGCAGAATGGTAATGACCAATTCGTAATGCATAATTCGTAAAGGCCCTGTGCATCATAGTGCTGTAGTACTATGGTAGTTTTTTCATTGACTATTACAACGTTCCCCGTGGTGGAACAGTGTGAGTAAAAGGGCCTACGTTAATAAAGTGATGAGTTCCGTTTCATAACTATGCCCTGCAAAATGACTTAATCTGCAGTATGTATTACTGGGGGTCAATTTTTTTGAGTATATACATCAGTATATTAATTCAAGATTTCATTATGCCGTTTAACAATTTGGTCACAAATGTACATACTGTATGCACAAACATAAAACCAACAACCAGTTTGATGGCTTTTGTTCTAAACAAGGAGGAAATGTCAGAGGAAAAGGAGAATTAAAGATGATCTCATCAATTCTGTGTTCTGATTTTGAGCATAGTTTACTTCACTCGCCTGTCCATCAGCCCTCGATCTCTAACCCCCCCTCATCCCCTGAGGCGCATGCATTAGTGGGGCCATTACTGCAAGCAGGAACTGGGATCAAGCCATTTGCCAGTTTAATTACAAAATAAACATAAAACTAAAAAAAATGGTGGTTTTGATCTGAATGATGAGAAGAAATCATAGATGATGTAATCAATATTGCGTTATGATTTTGAGGAGTTTACTTCACCCCCAGTCCACAGTACCAGCCTCCAATATTTACCCCTGTATCCCCACTTGGTCCCCTGTGGTGCATGTATTAGTGGGGCTTTTGACAGCTTTGGCTAGGCCGGAGACAAAGTCAGCTGAAAGCCCCCCTACCCCCAATACTCAATGTAATGGAGACCCAATTCTAGGCAGTGCCTCTCCCTGGGCCCGGCCTGGGAGTACTGGCCCCTTTGTTCCCCCCCAGGTCCGCTTCGCTGTCCTTAGCAGTGCACACTTCAAAAGACTTGAGGGGCCGTGTGGGATCGTAGGAACTCCACGCAGATCAATGCTGGCAAATGAGGCGGCGTACGCCCATGCATTCAGAAGAGAACCAGCGCTGCTGAGTACACCCATGCATTCATAAGAGAACCAACGCTGCTTTCTAATTCACTCACAGCATTCCTCTGAAGCACGCGTGCCTCTACAAACCCCCCACAGAACAAGCGCATGGCATCATAAATAAATAATATCATTAGCGAAAGCAGGGCATAATTACATAGGCTACTAGTGTGTGTGTGTGTGTGTGTGTGTGTGTGTGTGTGTGTGTGTGTGTGTGTGTGTGTGTGTGTGTGTGTGTGTGTGTGTGTGTGTGTGTGTGTGTGTGTGTGTGTGTGTGTGTGTGTGTGTGTGTGTGTGTGTGTGTGTGTGTGTGTGTGTGTGTAGAGTGGGTATGAGTGTGTACATCAGTGCACACATGCAAGCACATATGAATCATTAGTCACATTAATACCAGATGATTTTTCTATTTATTTATTTCCATATGTATTTATGTTTTAGCTAAAGCTGTGCTTTTATTGCCATCGCAAATTAACTGATGTCCATCATCAACCTTCATGAACTCCTCTTTAATCCTTATTATCGCTAGCCTGGCTCTCATTCAGACCCTTCGTGCGTTTACGCTCAACTTTGTGAGCTCGCACGAGGGTCTGGAAATACTAGTCGCGCCCGAATGGAATCAGAAATTTCACAGCCTGTCCAATCAGAATCGCGGGGCGGGGTCAGTGATTGAAGTAGTACGTGATTAAAAAAAGCCATGCGAATTCTCCAATCAGGTTCGAGCTGTTTTGAACACACCGACGCCTTTCCAGAGCTAAGTCATGGGTGAGCGGTTAGGGCGTCAGACTTGCATCCCAGAGGTTGCCGGTTCGACTCCCGACCCGCCAGGTTGGTGGGGGGAGTAATCAACCAGTGCTCTCCCCCATCCTCCTCCATGACTGAGGTACCCTGAGCATGGTACCGTCCCACCGCACTGCTCCCCATGGGGCGCCACTGAGGGCTGCCCCCTTGCACGGGTGAGGCATAAATGTAATTTCGTTGTGTGCAGTGTGCAGTGTTCACTTGTGTGCTGTGGAGTGCTGTGTCACAATGACATTGGGAGTTGGAATTTCCCAATGGGCTTTCACTTTCACTTTTAAGCGATTAACAATGTCAACCATCGCGTGAGAACCAGGTTATATTATCGCCATCAAGAGGAGAAAAAAAACAGTCTTAAGATCGCAATCAGGAGTTTAAAAACTAAGCCACTAAGCCAAATCTAGCCACACTATCACTATTGGAGTTAAAAAAAAATTACCCCAGTATCACTATTGCAGTAAAAAAAAAACACAGAGAGCCGCATTACAACAATTGCAGTAAAAAAAAGAAGACACTAGCCATAGTATTACTATTTGACGCACTATTGGAGTTCAACTACACACACAGAGACACACTAGCCGCACTGCTCTGGGTAAAAACCAGCAACTCTGCCCCATATTTGTGCTGTGATGTCAGCACGCCC
This sequence comes from Engraulis encrasicolus, assembly GCF_034702125.1. Taxonomy (NCBI): domain Eukaryota; kingdom Metazoa; phylum Chordata; class Actinopteri; order Clupeiformes; family Engraulidae; genus Engraulis; species Engraulis encrasicolus. The sequence goes on along the minus strand of NC_085860.1, from coordinate 52,802,267 downwards.
TCTCCTCTCCTCTCCTCTCCTCTCCTCTCCTCTCCTCTCCTCTCCTCTCCTCTCCCCTCCTCTCCCCTCCTCTCCCCTCCTCTCCTCTCCTCTCCTCTCCTCTGTCTGGCCATCGGTATGCGGGGGGGTGAGTGAACCTGAAGCCCGGGGGCCGGGACGCTCAGACTTACTACACGGGGGGGGTCCCCCCCACTTTAACATGTCGCCTCACATTACGAGCTGCACGCAGGATGAAAGGGCTTGCTGTACATTCCTACAGGGGTTAGTGTGTTACGTGGAGCACTAGAGAGAGAGAGAGAGAGAGAGAGAGAGAGAGAGAGAGAGAGAGAGGAAGAGTGGGAGAGGGAGAGGGTTAGTGTGTTACGTGGAGCGCTAGAGAGAGAGAGAGAGGGAGAGTGAGAGGGGAAGGGAGAAAGAGAGAGAGCGAGAGAGAGAGCGAGAGAGAGAGAGGAACAGAGGGAGAGAGAGAGAGAGAGAGAGAGAGAGAGAGAGAGAGAGAGAGACAGACAGACAGAGGGAGAGGGAGAGGGAGAGGGAGAGGGAGAGAGAGAGAGAGAGAGAGAGAGAGAGAGAGAGAGAGAGAGAGAGAGAGAGAAGGGTGAGGGGTGCAAGCTGAGGTGGAAGGTTGAAGGGAGAACATGGGTTCTAGAACACGAGGGTTGGCGTGACGATGACTATGAGAGACAGATGGACTTTGCACAGTCCAGCACTTTAACCATCAGACCATAGACGCCAGCCCTAACTCTCCCCAACTCCAAAACACCCAGAGTGCCCTGAGCAAAAACCCACAGCCCTTCAAACATGCTCTACCCCTCACCCCTCCTGCCCTTAACACACGCTCTAGTCGCCCCCCCCCCACCCCCCCCCCCCTCCCCACCCCCCCCCCCCCCCCCCCCCCCCCCCCCCCCCCCCCCCCCCCCCCACCCCCCCCCCCCCCCCCCCCCCCCCCCCCCACCCCCCCCCCCCCCCCCCCCCCCCCGCCCCCCCCCCCCCCCCCCCCCCCCCCCACCCCCCCCCCCCCCCCCCCCCCCCCCCCCCCCCCCCCCCCCCTCCCCCCCCGAGACCTACTGACAAATCCCACATATTTGAGGGAGAGAGAATGCCCTTACTTCCTCCCTCCTCCAAAACACCCTCTGCCCTTCCACCCTACCCTCTGCCCTCACCTCTTCCCTCACCTCTTCATCTCCTCACACACCCCGCACCTCCCTCACACCCGTTTCCCCTGCCCAAAGTCCACCAGTCCCACAGAGAAATCTCCCACAACTAAATGAGATGCTTTCTTATAAGCTGTTCACCTTTCCATCCCCTCCCCTGCCCATACAACCATATCCTTGTATACCATCCCTCCACCTCCTTCCACAACCTTCTATAATACAACCCCCCTCCCCGTACTTTCCACATTCACCTATATACCACATCTTTACCACAACCCTTCCTAGGTCCCCCAATGCCTCGCTGTTACCATGACAACCATACACTCAACACCACCCCACGTCACACCCTTATTTCTACACCCCAAAAGTACCCCCGCCCCACCCCCCGGTCTTACCACCTCTTGCCCTTTTGCCTTTGTACCTCTTGCTCTTACCACCACATTCCTCCACCCCTCCTTTCCACCCCTGCCCCACCCCCTTCTCTGTACCGCCCTTCCTAGCCCCCCAAAACAGCCCCTCACCTCACCTCTCCTGCCCCCACCTGCAATCCATACAGGGGTGCTGGCAGCTTTTACCAAAGCCAGCACCCCCACTCTCACCCCTCCTGCCCCAAGCCAGCAACCCCACTCTCACCCCTCCTGCCCCAAGCCAGCAACCCCACTCTCACCCCTCCTGCCTCCACTTCAGACCAAATCCATATACCCCTACTCTCACCCCTCCTGCCCCAAGCCAGCAACCCCACTCTCACCCCTCCTGCCCTCAGCCCAAATCCAGCACCCCCTCTGACAAATCCACTTATCTGCAGGAAGAGGAATGCGTTACCCTGGGGAGCTGGAGCTGCTGGAGTCAATGACTGGTATTGGTAGTTGAGACTGGAGAGTACTCTAGTCCTAACCAGGGTTTATTACAGCACATTTACAGTGCATTACATTACATAACATTACGTGACATTATGATAATTAGAATGTGCAGGGCCCAAACGAAACAAAAAAACTAGTGTGGCGGACTGTGTTTTTTTGTTTGTTCTTCTAAACTTGGACTTTACTATATGCTGTGTGTATATGTGTGTGTGTGTGTGTGTGTGTGTGTGTGTGTGTGTGTGTGTGTACTAGGGTGAAGCTCTTAGGCGAGGCAGCCAATCTCTTGATGGTGGTGAGGGGTGTGTGTGTGTGTGTGTGTGTGTGTGTGTGTGTGTGTGTGTGTGTGTGTGTGTGTGTGTGTGTGTGTGTGTGTGTGTGTGTGTGTGTGTGAGTACCAGTGTGAAGCTCTTGGGGGACGCCGCCCATCTCTTGACGGTGGTAAGAGGTGTGTGTGTGTGTGTGTGTGTGTGTGTGTGTGTGTGTGTGTGTGTGTGTGTGTGTGTGTGTGTGTGTGTGTGTGTGTGTGTGTGTGTGTGTGTACCAGTGTAAAGCTCTTGGGGGAGGCGGCCCATCTCTTGACGGTGGTGAGGGGTGTGTGTGTGTGTGTGTGTGTGTGTGTGTGTGTGTGTGTGTGTGTGTGTATGTGTGTGTACAAGTTTACCAGTGTAAAGCTCTTGGGGGACGCGGCCCATCTCTTGACGGTGGTGAGAGGTGTGTGTGTGTGTGTGTGTGTGTGTGTGTGTGTGTGTGTGGACAAGTTTACCAGTGTAAAGCTCTTGGGTGAGGGGCGTGTGTGTGTGTGTGTGTGTGTGTGTGTGTGTGTGTGTGTGTGTGTGTGTGTGCGTGTGTGGTGTGTGTGTTGTGTGTGTGTGTGTGTGTGTGTGTGTGTGTGTACCAGTGTGAAGCTCTTGGGCGAGGCAGCCCATCTCTTGACGGTGGTGAGAGGTGAGAGGTGCGTGTGTGTGTG
>NC_085860.1:52781786-52791786 GCF_034702125.1 Engraulis encrasicolus | reverse complement strand
TGGCATGCCCCTACAACAACACCGATGGCATGAGAACCATGGCATGAGAACCATGGCATGAGAACCATGGCATGCCCCTACAACAACACCGATGGCATGAGAACCATGGCATGAGAACCATGGCATGCCCCAACAACAACACCGATGGCATGAGAACCATGGCATGCCCCTACAACAGTGTTTCTCAAAGTTTCTCAGACCGAGGACCACTTTGGCCCCCCAAAAATCTTCAGGGACCACCTGTCAACTGAATTGACAATTGACGGCTAATTTGTCACTCCTATTTTCAAGGCAGATCACTTACTTTTTATTCACATTACAAGCCTGTCTTGTGGTGAAAATAAGACTTCAGCTACATTTAGCTTTGTAATAATGTTACAATTATAGCCTACGGCTAGCTTGTCTTGGAAAAATAAAAATCCCCTCGCGGACCACCTGAGCTCTGTCGCTGACCACCAGTGGTCCCCGGACCACAATTTGAGAATCAATGCCCTACAACAACAACAACACCAAGACTAAGACACACACCCTCTCTCCACCGCTGGTTATAAATAACGTAAAAATAATTACTTTTCAACCTGATACAAAATTATGCACCTACAATATACAAAATAAATGTTGGTAGGCAATAAAACACACAATTTGGAGTGCTGTCCTGTTCTCTGTATTTTTTATATTTTTAAGGAATGAGCACCCAGTTGCTTTTTACTTTGGTTGAGTTGAGCGTGTTAAACCACTTAGTATGCCCCAACAATAACAAATAGGTAACACTTTATAATAAGTACCCCTTTTTGAGCATTAGTTAACCCTTAGTTAAGCCTTATTTTAACATTAGTTAACCCTTAGTGAAGCACAAGTTAGTCATTATGTAAGTATTATTTCTTATTTCTTAATCATTAACTACTACCGTTAGTAAATGGTTTGTGTGTACTGATGTAACTGTTCGCTAAGCAAAATTAAGCCTTAGTTAAGCCTTATTTTTAACATTAGTTAACCCTTACTGAATCAATAGTTAGTCATTATGTAAGTATTATTTCTCATTTCTTAATCATTAACTTCTACCGTTAGTAAATGGTTTGTGTGTGCTGATGTAACTGTTCGCTAAGCAAAGTTAAGCCTTAGTTAAGCCTTATTTTAACATTAGTCAACCCTTAGTGAATCACGAGTTAATCATTATGCATTTCTTGGTAATGATTCGTTTATGGTGATTGGACTTTCTGATAAGCATTAGTAAACCATCATTAAAATGTCAGATTACCCACCTTTATTTATGAAAAAAATCATTATCTCTTTGTTGCCTCCTACCACCTAAGCATTACCAAGTACTATTAGGCATGTATGGCAACAGTTTGTAAACTCTTGCTTTAGCATTAGTGAAATCTTAATTAACCCTTTTGTAATGGTTAGTGTGTGATGACTGGTAACATGGCAAACAGTAAGTTGAGGCTCATGTGACTGCCCCTCATGGATGTTTCTGGACATTAACAAATGACTTGATAAGCATTGCTTATGCATTATCAAGGATTTATAACCCATTACTTAAGTATATCTGGGGAACTGATCTAAAGTGAAAACCTTCCCATGCTTTACAACACATTAACAAATGACTTGTTAAGCATTGCTTATGCATTATCAAGGATTTACAACCCATTACTTAAGTATATCTGGGGAACTGATCTAAAGTGAAAGCCTGTTATGGCTTCACAACACATTAACAAATGATTTGATAAGCATTGCTTATGCATTATCAAGGATTTATAACCCATTACTTAAGTATATCTGGGGAACTGATCTAAAGTGAAAGCTGTTAAGGCTTTACAACACATTAACCAATGACTTGATAAGCATTGCTTATGCATTATCAAGAATTTTCAACTCATTACTCACTCATATCTGGGAAACGTTTAAAGTGAAAACCTTTCCATGCTTTCCAAAACATCAACAAATGACTTGATAAGCATTGCTTATGCATCATCAAGGATGTATAACCCATTACTTAAGTATACCTGGGGAACTGATCTAAAGTGAAAACCTGTTAAGGCTTCACAACACATTAACAAATGACTTGATAAGCATTGCTTATGCATTATCAAGGATTTATAACCCATTATTTAAGTATACCTGGGGAACTGATCTAAAGTGAAAACCTGTTCAGGCTTTACAACGAATTAACAAATGACTTGATAAGCATTGCTTATGCATTATCAAGAATTTTCAACTCAATACCAACTCATATCTGTCAAACTTTTAAAGTGAAAACCTTTCCATGCTTTCCAAAACATCAACAAATGACTTGATAAGCATTGCTTATGCATTATCAAGGATATATAACCCATTACTTAAGTATATCTGGGGAACTGATCTAAAGTGAAAACCTGTTAAGGCTTCACAACACATTAACAAATGACTTCATAAGCATTGCTTATGCATTATCAAGGATTTATAACCCATTACTTAAGTATATCTGGGGAACTGATCTAAAGTGAGAACCTGATAAGGCTTTACAACGCATTAACAAATGACTTGATAAGCATTGCTTATGCATTATCAAGGATTTAAACCCCATTACTTAAGTATATCTGGGGAACTGATCTAAAGTGAAAACCTGTTAAGGCTTTACAACGCATTAACAAATGACTTGATAAGCATTGCTTATGCATTATCAAGGACTTACAACTCATTACTAACGTATATCTGGGGAACTTTTAAAGTGAAAATATTTCCATGCTTTCCAAAACATCAACAAGTCACTTGTTGAGCATTGCTTATGCATGGGAGGCAACATCTGAGAGATCTTACTATTCTCATCAAAACATTTACAAACCACTTACACAATACATTTGAGATGTGAGATGATGTGCTTCATGGTAACGGTAACACAAGACAGACAACTTCAATATCTTTAACTATTTAATTTTTAAAAGTAACAGTTATCAGCTTAAACAGTAACACAATGAAGAAAGAGAGATGATGACTAGCAAAATGAAGAGATTAGATGAGGGGAGAGCTTGTGGAGAGGAGAGGGAGGCAAGAGAAGAGATATAGTGCATTCATTAATCAATTTTTTCTACAAGGGCCGGTGGTGTTCATGTGTGCTTCGGATGTCAGTGTTTGGTATTTACGTAATTACCACATGGACGCACAATTAGGAACTGTACTGCATTTAAAAGATATTTTCTACTGGGCAGCAGCAGCGAGCCCGTACTTTTGAGCTCAGCCACTTTGCACTGTAGTTCAGGATTTCCCAAAATAGTTTTTATAATAAAAATATATTGAGAGTCTGTAATAGTGATCTAAAGTGAAAGCTGTAGAAACTGCATGATGACTTCTGTTCAGCTATGAAAATACTCCGGGTGTCGGCGGGCGTTATGGGAGAGAGGTGGCCGGGCGTTCACGGCCGCTATGGGAGATAAAGGGTTAAAGGAACTTTTCTGACGATGATGGTCCTTTGTAAAAAGTTTCAGGGGTAAACTGCCTTCATGATGCTACCTGTGAGGAAACAAACAAAAAGAGCACAGTTTTCAATTATGGGCAATATTATTGGACACAAGTCATGTAGAAAGCAATATGCACTAAGAAGCAGGAACTCAGACCGTTATCGACTTTTTCCATATACAGTCCCTTCCAAAGGGTTTGGAACAGAAAGGCGCATGACATTGGAGTACATCTCATCTTATTTAAACCTACTGTATAAACATGCCATAGGGTCATTTCACGTGAAATCAGACACTTTGGGACCCGACCGACACCAGTGTTAATTTCGTAACGATTGTTTTTCCCCTGACGACAATAAAACGATAACGAAAAAAACAGTATGTGTTTGTTCGAAAAATATAACGATATTGATTTATATTTTTGTCAAAAAAACTAAAATGTGACTACAATACCATCGGAGACGAAAACCAATAGGAAGCATTTTTGTTAATATGTCACTGAAACATTGAAAAAGAATTTCCTGATCTTTCGCAAGTCGCGACCCATCTGCTCCGCGTCTCCCTCCCCTCCCTCACACACACAAACACGCAGGCACAGTGACAGGCAGCGTCGGTGCTGCACGCCCGTGACCTTATTTTAACAGCAGTAGCCTACTTTTCAGTGCAATCCTGGCTGGACAAAAATATTGTTGCCCATTTATCCATGACGAAGAAGTTTATGCACTCATGAAATAGTGGTGGTGCTGTCTGTCCTACAGTAGCAAACATCTTTCTCTAACGATGCCTTTTTTTTCTCCACTCCCAGTCGCTTTCATGAACCTGCTACCCGACGGTCGTTGTCTGATCTTTTTTCAATGTTTGCTAATGTTTGGAATTTAAGGGTCTATGCGTAGGCACAAGCCTTCTGATAAGAATCACTTTAGTGCTGATCGCAAAGGATTCGGAAGTGTGGAGTTTTGCGACTTGTTTCAGTCAAGGACACTGAAATAGGAAGTAAACGGCCTTTCCACGCTTTCATATGCGTTTTTCCAATAACATCTTGCGAATGCATGCAACATGGACACAACCATGTCAACGAGAGCGCGTATGCCATCACAACTTCGCATCAAGCAAATAATATGCAACAGCTTGCAATACGCGCACGAGAGAGAGAGAGAGAGAGAGAGAGAGAGAGAGAGACGTCTTCCAACAGGTGCCTGTAGGCTACCCCGCGACGCTCTTGATTACTGGTATACCCACAAGTATTTTTTCATAACGTGCAGTCCCGTTTTTCCCCCGAAGTCGTAAATTATCGACAGAGCTTTATGAGTGTCGTGGCCATGATTTATTGTACACATTGGACGCACTGGCTTATAAGACACTCTGGCAGTTTTTGACAATATTTCATGATTACAATATGTCATTTTAATCATTGATTTCCCCAAATTGTATTTTAGTTTGACAATTTTATAGAGAAGTGTAGACAAGAGGAAATGAATGTAATATTTTGGTTGACTAAAATTATTTTAGATTTCGTCGACTAAAATTGTAGGAATTTTAGTCGACTAAAACAAAAATGATTTAGATGACTAAATTGTGACTAAAACTAAAATTGCATTTTCGTCAAGAAACTAAAACTAAATTAAAAATTCCTCTCAAAATTAACACTGACCGACACGGATTTCAAATCATACTTGCTGTGCCTGTTTAGTAGCAAGGTAGCACCCCAGAACTGCATTTGTGTGAATCTGACACCAATATTAAGGGAGAAACAGACTAGCGAAGGTTTACATATGAGGGTAGCGTATAGTCTACATGTTTCTGACATTGGCTCAGCAACTCACCCTATTGGGCCATCCTCCATTCCTGGTTCCATCCCCCTGGGTGCTCGGTGCTGGCTGTGTCAACATGCATGGGTGGCTACCCAACACTGTTCAAAAACATGATGAGATTTAGATGAGATTTAATATGACAAAATATTTATTACATATCACTAAAAGCAAATACTGTGTCAAGCCCTACATAGCCTAAATAAACGAAACAGTGCCAGCATGCATACTTACACTGGGTCTGCGTCAGGGGGCACTTCCAGGAGATCTGGTCAATACTGTGTCACTGCTGTCAACAGTGAGTGGGCTGAACGTTCATCTGTACAATGTAAACAAACATTTAATTATTTCCCATACACCTAAAACAATTACATGTGTATGACATTAGCTCACTAACTCACCCTATTGGGTCATCCTCCACTCCTGGGTCCATCCCCATGTGCCATGGGTGCCCGCTGCTGGCTGTGTCAACATGCATGGGTGGCTGGCTACCCAACACTGTTCAAAAACACGATGATTTAGATGAGATTAAATGTCACAAAAACAATGCCAGCATGTATACTTACACTGGGTCTGCATCAGCGGGCACTTCCACTTATCAAATAAATCTGTCATGAGCCAACAACTGAGAGAGGAAAAAGTCAAGTCACAATTTAGCTTTCATGACAGTTAATTACTACATGAGTGCAAATGAATACATCAGCAGGTTCACAACGCCATAAATTATTTCTGAGGTCAGTAGCCTACTGTAAGAAAGCTTGGGACAAACCATTCATGCAGTCATTTCAGAAGTCAGTAGGCTTAAGCTTACCTCATCTAAACATACAAAAAACAACATGACTCACTACAAAGACCTCAAAAAAGAAACTAACTTACATTTACGGTAGTCCAACACCGTTAGTAATGTGCCAATCTCTTTGCCTACATCTGCAAAGCTACTCAACGTGACATCCCCTCTCAGTTTGTTTACATCCGGCGTCCACCTCTCCCCAATGCAATGAATTAGCTATGCACGATGGGCATGAGATTGTGTATCTTGCCAGCGACAGGGATTCATCTTTCAAATAAGAAAGGACTATGCAGGCAATTGCATGTCTGTTCAGTGAATATCAAAAAAAATTAGCAGCCAAACTTACTTGGATGCAACAGCAGCAGCGGCAGCTGCAGGAGTAGGCAGTAGGCAGCAGCTGGCAGGCAGCTCATCGCATGCTCTTCTCGCATTCGCTCCAACTTCTCGTGTCAACTTTGATTAATACTTCCGATACTGTCAACATCCACATACCAATACGTCCGCGAAAACACCTTGAAATGACGACTCTTCTCCGTTTAGGCTTGTAATTTTCCTTCAGCAATATAAACCGTGAACACTGAACAAGACACTACTTCCTCAAAGTTTACTGTGTCCCCTCAAAGAACGTCCCCTGGAAACGCATCACTGATCACAAAACAACATCCGGTCGATTAACCACTTCCTGGAATATTTTAATTATCAGAGACGATGCTAATTAGAATAGAGAATCTTTGGTATTACCCCTGTAATTAAGAGATCAGAGATGTCTAAAACTAGTGAAAAACAGTTACAAAGTTAATTGTGTTTCCTGCTGGCCATTTTCGGTTGTTTTGACGGAGAGTAATGAGTATGACTGAGCTGTATTTTACCGCGATTTCAACGTTGTGTCATTTCAACAGTATTCTGGTCAAGGTAAAATAAAATAAAATAGGCCTATATATATAGGCCTATATTAAAAACGTTTTTTTTTAAAAAACAAAAAAAAACAATGTCACTGTTAGTTGTAGAGCAGATACCCACACATATGAGGTATCAAAATTATGGTTGAGATGTCTAGTTTTCAAAAAAAAAAACTTGGGTTGGACTTTCAGTTATGGTGCTGTTGTTTACAAATTGTGTCAGAGTGAATTCTGAGGGTTAACATTACTTGTCCACCTAAGCAGTTGTATGTCTCTATGCAAGTGGGTGTTTGAGTACTCTATTAGTTGTAGAGAACAATATTGCTTAGCAAATTTTGTTAACTAGCATGCTAACTAGCGATTTCTGCTATTTTGCTCTGTGCTTGCAATGGCTCAAATGGAGGGGAATGTTTTGCGCTTAGTGTAAGCTTAATCTACCTTTTGGCAGTAGCCTACAAATAACAGAATTAATGTTTAAACTGTGCTTTTTTATTTGTTTCCTCACAGGTAGCATCATGAAGGCAGTTTACCCCTAAAACTTAAAAAAAAAAGGACCATCATCGTCAGAAAAGTTCCTTTAACCCTTTAGCTCCCATAGAGGCCGTGAACGTCCGGCCACCCCCATAACGCCCGCCGACACCCGGAGTATTTTCATAGCTGAACAGAAGTCATCATGCAGTTTCTACAGCTTTCACTTTAGATCACTATTACAGACCCTCAATACCTATATTTTTATTATAAAAATTATTTTGGGGAGATCCTGAACTACAGTGCAAAGTGGCTGAGCTCAAAAGTAGCCTACGGGCTCACTGCTGCTGCCCAGTAGAAAATATCTTTTAAATGCAGTACAGTTCCTAATTGTGCGTTCATGTGGTAATTACGTAAATACCAAACACTGACATCCGAAGCACACATAAACGCCACCGGCCCTTGTAGAAAATTTTGATTAACGACTTTACGTACGAGCTGATGACGTACACAGCTGGCTCTACTCTCACCATGGCAACCGCTAAGTTGAAATACTCAAAAACCGGCATTCAGTATGTTCAGACAGTCATGGAAAATGACTGTCAGAAAATATTCAGCATTTTTACCTTTTGACTTCCTAATTCATTTGCTTGCTGTAGCTGATGAACAACAGTCTATTATCGTTTTATTAACAAAAAAAATGGCCAGAGTCTCACTCTGGTCCACCATCTTTAAGTTGTAAACAACAACAAAATAGCACATGAACGCAACGCACTTGTTAATACCACTTCACAACTAGATAATATCTACTAGATAAGATCACATGCCTCCCTCTCCTCTCCACAAGCTCTCCCCTCATCTAATCTCTTGATTTTGCTAGTCCTCATCTCTCTTTCTTCATTGTGTTACTGTTTAAGCTGATAACTGTTATCTTTTAAAAATTAAATAGTTAAAGATATTGAAGTTGTCTGTCTTGTGTTACCGTTATGAAGGACATCATCTCACATCTCAAATGTATTGTGTAAGTGGTTTGTAAATGTTTTGATGAGAATAGTAAGATCTCTCAGATGATGTTGCCTCCCATGCATAAGCAATGCTCAACAAGTGATTTGTTGATGTTTTGGAAAGCATGGAAAGACTTTCACTTTAAAAGTTCCCCAGATATGCGTTAGTAATGAGTTGTAAGTCCTTGATAATGCATAAGCAATGCTTATCAAGTCATTTGTTAATGCGTTGTAAAGCCTTAACAGGTTTTCACTTTAGATCAGTTCCCTATACTTAAGTAATGGGGTTTACATCCTTGATAATGCATAAGCAATGCTTATCAAGTCATTTGTTAATGCGTTGTAAAGCCTTATCAGGTTCTCACTTTAGATCAGTTCCCCAGATATACTTAAGTAATGGGTTATAAATCCTTGATAATGCATAAGCAATGCTTATCAAGTCATTTGTTGATGTTTTGGAAAGCATGGAAAGGTTTTCACTTTAAAAGTTTGCGAGATATGAGTTGGTATTTAGTTGAAAACTCTTGATAATGCATAAGCAATGCTTATCAAGTCATTTGTTAATTCGTTGTAAAGCCTGAACAGGTTTTCACTTTAGATCAGTTCCCCAGATATACTTAAGTAATGGGTTATAAATCCTTGATAATGCATAAGCAATGCTTATCAAATCATTTGTTAATGTGTTGTGAAGCCATAACAGGCTTTCACTTTAGATCAGTTCCCCAGATATACTTAAGTAATGGGTTGTAAATCCTTGATAATGCATAAGCAATGCTTAACAAGTCATTTGTTAATGTGTTGTAAAGCATGGGAAGGTTTTCACTTTAGATTAGTTCCCCAGATATACTTAAGTAATGGGTTATAAATCTTTGATAATGCATAAGCAATGCTTTTCAAGTCATTTGTTAACACATTGAATACCGGCGGTGCTCACGGAATTATGTCGTAGAATACCAGCGTTCTAAGCCCTTTTTTTACGTTTTTTTGTAGACTCACAGCTTATTATGTGATAGGGCCACTGAAATATGTTATGACTCGTTTGAAAGTGGAGACGCTGCCCTCTTAGTAGGTGAAAACTGTGTGTCTCTACGAGCTTTTATTGCCGAGTAAACCCACGCTAAACCGAAGTGGGTATCCATGGAATTCAGCTACAATCGGAGATATTGAGGTTTTTGTGAAGGGTGCGCTTCTTCAGAATGTGACGAGTTTGAAAGGGGATGAGTTGGTTTTAATCACAATTTGGTGCAAGGTTAGCTCTGACACACATCTTCCTGCACGTCAAGACATGCCTCCTGCTCTAAACCACTACGACACCGGCAATCAATGCCCTTCGAAATCCACGTTTTTCACACAGACTGAACACAAGCTCTTTGCACACATGCAGAAGGTCGGACATTTGCTAAAATAGTTCCCGATGACTCCCGAAATAATAGCCCAACATTGACAACAAATCCCAATGATATGATGCTTAGATGTAGCCCATCCGATCCATATGTAGCCATCTATGCTAGCTTCTGGCTTTTCACATACAGGAAGACAGTTCAACATAGGGGTGAATAATCAAATAAACTTATCTGGTTGGCGATCAAACTTCTAA
>NC_085860.1:52766786-52776786 GCF_034702125.1 Engraulis encrasicolus | reverse complement strand
GACGACTTATGATCTCACATGAAACATTATAGCATCGTATGAGCCCTTATGACAGTTTATCATCCAGGTCCTGCAGACAGGATATCCAGGTATAGGTAATCATAATGTACTATAAGCCCCATCAGGCAGCCTGTTGTTTATAGCCAGTCATGAGCACTCATGACATTCTTGGATTTATAAAGCATTATAAGCTAGATTCATAGTTATTCATACTGTTAATATAAAGCATCATGAAGCATTATGAGTGTAGTCATAATATGTTGTAAGTAATTATAATATGCGTTATAATTTGTTATAAATGCGTTTAAAATGTTGGCTTTAAGTAAAGTGTTACCAGATTAACTACTTTCAGTACTATTCTGTCCTATTTCCTTACATACATGTTTGCAAAGGTTGACTAAACTAAAACAAATGAAAATACAGTTGGTCAATTGCAATATTCAAAGGAAAGTGCTGAAAATCTATGGCTGGGAAAATTAGGCCTATTGTCCAAAAGCTGCATGCACGCATGCCCACACGCACGCGCCAGCAGTGCTCACCTGAAAGATCCTCTTCTCGGAGTGCCTCTGCTTGATGTACTCCTTGGGCAGGAACTCCTTCAGGCTGCAGAGGATAAATCAGAGGAGACAGGAGGGGTCACGCCCAGGAAGAGCACCCCACAAACGCCCTCCCCCATACACACATACAGATATGCACACACGTGCACACACACACACATACGCAGTCACGCAGACATACACGCACACACACACCATCATCAACCAGACAGACACAGACACACACGTATCACTCTTCTCTCTCCCTCCTCCTCCTCACCTGTTAGGATTGCTGCCTAGGGCTTGATCTACTTCCATGTGTGGTTGTAAATACACAGGTGTGCTTACCTTAGTGCATGTGTCCAAAAATATGTACATGTCTGTCTGTGCATGAGGTCCGTGTGTGCACCAGTGTGTGTGTGTGGGCGCCCGTGTGTGTGTGTGCGCCCATTGTGGGTGTGTGTGCCAGTGTGTGTGTGTGAGTGTGTGTCTGTGTGTGCAAGCATGCATCTGTGTAAGCATTTTTAGTTGAGGGGGCTTCCTTCAAGAATCTTGTGTTAATGCTTGTATGTGTGTGTGTGTGCGCGTGTGCGTGTGCGTGTGCGTGTGCTTGTCTGGCTGATGGTGTGCATGTTCGTGTGTGTGTGTGTGTGTGTGTGTGTGTGTGTGTGTGTGTGTGTGTGTGTGTGTGTGTGTGTGTGTGTGTCTGTGTGTGTGTGTGTGTGTGTGTGTGTGTGTGTGCGTGCGTATGTCTAGGTGTCTCACTCGAGGAATCCTGGCTTGTGTTTGTGCTCCACGTGGGGGCCGAACTGGATCTGGGCCTGGATGCCGGCGAACTCACACGCCTTGTCGAAGGACACGGGGTGGGAACCATTCAGGATGTCGTCACGCGCCTGAGGGAGGAAGGAAGGGGGACACAAAACAGGGGCGCACACACAAAGTTTAGTTATTTTATTTGGATCTCACCAAGAAGGCAGCATTACAAATCCGAATAGTGATGGAAGCAAATTTCATAGCGATCAGTAGGGACTGATCAGAATCATAGGGTCCTATCTATGCGATACATTACAGGTCAGAATGGCCTGGCTAATTTAAGTTGTTTAGGGGTAGACATGGCACCTCCTTCGCCATATTGCTAAACTACCAATTATTGCAGAAATTGAGCAGTATTTAGCAGTCTTTTTTAATTGTCCCACACACACGCACGCACGCACGCACGCACGCACGCACACACACACACACACACACACACACACAGGAAACAGGGAGTTATTGGAGGAGTCACTGCTGCACAGTACATGCCAGAGAGGACTGGAGATAACAGGCCTGTCTCTTCCAAAAGCCAGATAAGGTCAATCCGGGGCAAAACAATAGCGCACACGCGCACGCGCACGCACACGCACGCACACACACGCACGCACGCATGTACTGTAGTACTCAGGGAATATTCAGACAGAATGACAAAACACAGACACGCATGCACGCATGACAAGAGCACAGATGAACACACTCACACGCAGACAAAACAGAGACGAGCTGCAACACCTTGGACGGAAGTCAAGCGATGACATCATGGGAGCTGTGTCAGAGAAGGCAAAGTGGTATTTTGGAACCACCCCACCGAGACATTCCTTCTCTCCCTCTCTCTCTCTCTCTTTCTCCCTCAGTCCCCCTATCTCCATCTCCCTCTCTGTCATAAACACAGCCTCTTAATTTTTATCTCTGTCTCTCTCTCTGTCTCTCTCGCTCTGTCTCTCTCGCTCTCTGTGTCTCTCTCTCTCTCTCTGTGTCTCTCTCTCTCTCTGTGTGTCTCTCTCTCTCTCTGTGTGTCTCTCTCTCTCTCTCTCTCTGTCTCTCTCTCTCTCTCTCTCTCTCTATCTCTCTCATAAACACATATAAAGTCGCCCATCTTCTCTTCCGATTCAGCCCCACACATAGCCATAGACACCAAAGATTACACACTCTCTGTTTTCCCAAACATGACCTCATGTTACAGTGTGTGTGTGAGTGTGTGCCTGGGAGTGTGTGTCTGTGTGCAATGAGCCCTTTTAGGGAGTAAATGGCCGTGTGTGTGTGTGTGAGTTTGAGTGTGAGTGTGAGTGTGAGTGTGAGTGTGAGTGTGAGGGTGAGTGTGAGTGTGAGTGTGAGTGTGAGTCTGTGTGTGTGCGCGCGTGCGGCGCGTGTGCGTGTGCGTGTGCGTGTGTGTGTGTGTGTGTGTGTGTGTGTGTGTGTGTGTGCGTATGTGTGCGTGTGTGTGTGTGTGAACTAAGAGACTTAGAGTCTGTGTCATAACCTCCATCAACATGTTTACTTCCTTCTTCTGACTCATACTCGTCCGTCATTTTTTAAGTCAACAGCTACGGGTCTGAAACCAAAACTGGAGGAAACCACACATTTAAATCAGCTTTAAAGGGACACTGTGTGAGAGTTTTAGTTGTTTATTTCCAGAATTCATGCTGCCCATTCACTAATGTTACCGTTTTCATGAATACTTACCACCACCATCAAATTCTAAGTATTCATTATGACTGGAAAAATTGCACTTTTCATACATGAAAAGGGGGATCTTCTCCATGGTCCGCCATTTTGAATTTCCAAAAATGTTTAGCTGCAAAAATTACTGTACTTGGATCTTACTAGAAAATATTTGTTTATTACTTAGTAAACTTTCATGTAAAGATCAAATTTGGCAATAGGCAGCCCAGTTTCAATAAGCAGCATAGTTGCAGTACCTTTTTTGACCATTTCCTGCACAGTGTCCCTTTAAGTAATTTCCCTCTACAGCAGCCCTACATGTGGGAAGTGGAGCCGTCTCTCGTGTGAACGACAGGTCCTACAAACTTTCTAACTGAGAATATATCCCATAGAATGCCGATGTGCTTCTTTCACCCTGTTTGAAGCTGATGAACCTCTAAAAAAATGTTTTGGAATATCATTTTAAAATTGGGGAAAAATACTTGATGTGGCCTTAGGTGGACTTAACATGGTCAAATCCTAACCTTATGGACATTTCTGACCAGTACTTTTCCATTTGGTGGTTGAATAAAAAAGATGGATAGCATGCCTTGTTTTAAGTCTGACAGGCGCAGACCCAGCAGAGTAATGGCCATTGTTCTTTAAATAGACATATAGAGCGACTACAGATCTGCTCTGCCTGCCTGCTCTGGCCTTTGGGGGGCTATAGTGGTAGCAATGCTCAGCAGCAATGGGCACTTTGTTTCCCCGAGATGGCCAGCATCTTAAGGGGCCGCCATGGGCATGGGACCATGTGGCTGATGGATGTCTTTGTTTTTGGTGGCCGGCCGGCCGCTGAGCTTTGAAGCTGAGCCCTGGGCCAGACAGCTGAGGGATGGCCCTCCCTCCCTCTCTCCCTCCCTCCAGACATCAAGCTAGTCGCCGTCCCTCCAGACATCAAGCCCCTCTCTCTCGTCTGTCAATACACAGCACGGCTGCAGCAGAGGGAGAGGCAGGAGGCAGTGATGACTTTGGGAACACCATTGACAGTAGATATAATCAATAATTCTATCTACTGTCAATGGTGAACAGACAGGCAGAGAGACAGAGAGACAGAGAGACAGAGAGATAGACAGAGAGACAGGCAGATAGACAGAGAGGCAGAGAGACAAACAGACAGACAGACAGAGAGACAGAGAGACAGAGAGACAGAGAGACAGACACGCAGGCACGCACGCTTATATAGGCCTATTTATACTTCATACGTACTTCAAACGTCCAGAGATTAACAAAAACACTTAAATGTCATTAAATCCACAGTTCAAACACAGTGTCTCTGTCTCTCTCCCTCCCTCTGCCCCCCCCCACCCCCCACGCCCCCCTCAGTTCATCCCAGTTTTTAATAATCTTCTGCCACTCAGAGACCTGTGACTCAGAAAACCTTTCCACTCCTGTGTGTGTGTGTAAATGTGCGTGCATGTGTGCGTGTGTGTGTGCTTGCGAGCATGTGCATATACGCATGTGTGTTTAAATCACTGGGGATTTGTCATACCAGGGGCTTAGTGTTTTGGGAGTGAAGTTTAACCTACATGAAATATTAGAAGGCTGAGCAACTTTTCCAGACTCTCCCTGATACCCTGGCACATCAACTTAACTCCATTTCGCTGCAAACACACGTACACACACACAAAGACGAGGAGCCAGGCATTTCCTCTGACACTCAGTCCAGAGACACACACAGTCATAGATGTTGCTAGTTCTGTTATTGTGTCATCATATGAGAAGTTATAGATACACACTGATGTCCTTCCAACACATACTATATATACTGTATCAGAGAATGCATTCTGATGAGCCGAGAGAGAGAGAGAGAGAGAGAGAGAGAGAGAGAGAGAGAGAGAGAGAGAGAGAGTGTGTGTGTGTGTGTGTGTGTGTGTGTGTGTGAGTGAGTGAGTGAGTGAGTGAGTGAGTGAGTGAGTGAGTGAGAGACAGAGAGAGTGAGAGACAGAGAGAGAGAGAGTGGATGATGAGGTCATGGAAGCTACAGCTCATTGTAACCCAGTGCACTGCAAAAAAGCCCTCTAAAAAAATAAGTAAAAAATATAGTGTTTTAGGTGAAAAATTGCTTATTTTGAGCAAAATAATCTGCCAGTGCAGCGAGCAAATTGGACTTGGTAAGAATTCTTAAAACAAGAAAATAAAATCTAAGCGGTAGGTATAGAAAAACACTTGAAACAAGTATAAAAATCTTATTTTTCTGTTGCTTGTTAAGATTTTTGCTCTTATTTTAAGCAATTTCTTCTCCTTTATTAGTCATTATTGCTTAGAATTAGATGTCCTCCAAGAAATTATTGCTCAAAACAAGCATACAAGACGCTTAAAACAAGGCAAATTTACTTGTTTCCAGCTCATTTAAAGTCTTAAAACTAGTCTGATTTTCTTAGCTAGAATACTTGTTTTCTCATGTAGAATTAATATCTTGTTTAGGTGTATGAGAAAAATATACTTGACAAGAACTTCAAAACATTTCTTTTATTAATATTTCATCAGCTGGACAAACATGCAGTCAAACGACAATAAAACACCAAAATCTTGACAATATAATCGTATGATTAAACAGAAATTAAACAGAAAACCTGAAATTATCAGTGTACTGTAACACATTAATTAATGTGGCCTGTTCAGAAATGTCATCTTTTTCATGAATGCTTACAACCACCATCAAATTCTAAGTAATGTCATAATCCCTTGGGTCAGATATGCAGTCAGATATCTTTGGCCGAAAAGCATACTCTCATCAGAACAGTATGTGTCTATTTACTCACTTATTTACTTAGACATTCATGAAAAAGATGTTATTTGTGAATGGACATTTTAGAATTAACCAACTGCCCGCAGGAGCACTTTTGACTCTTTGATTCTTTCTCAAAGTGGGGGAGGAGAGGGAGAGAGAAATGTTTTTAATTATGATATCAATGTGTCCATGAAGTGCTACTGAGGCGTTATTACGCCTTTCCTTATAGTGCTCATCTTTTAATCTGCATAGCCAATGTTTAGAAAAAAGCCCCTCAATGATACTCAATGCCATGCTGACAAAAGACAAAAAAGGACAAAAAAATCATCAACTCAGATCAGAGAACAGCACACAAAAGTATTAATAGAAATGCGATGGATTGTCCTTTTATACAATGGCTTAGAACCTGAGATTGCCAGTGTCCAACATATTTACTGTAGTTTATAGTGATTGGACCTTTTGGGCATATTTTCCAAATTCACCAGAACATATATTTCAGTTCATCTGGATACTTAAAATTGTAAATCCAAATCCACAGAGTTGAGATTGAGGGTATATACCGGTAACCGAGTCCAAACAGCATCACACATGCACAAGAGATGCTCCGAGTTCACTGTACAGCTCCATGCCTTGTATCACAGTCTCTGGCACGGGATGTTCCTTGCAAATCATATACGTAGATGTGCAGTCTGCCTTTGGATCACTTCGCCACTCCAGTCCTGATGGTGGAAAAAGAAAATGCAGAAAGCTTAACACTGTGCACACACTTTTTATGTAGCTTTAATGGCACTAAATGTAAAAATGCTGATATCTAGTGAATGACAACCATGGCCACTAATAGGGGGCATTTAATAGTGTGCTTGTCAGTGATATGCAGGTGCCATTTATCGCATGCTCTCTTTATTGGGGTGCAGATCGTTTGTGAACACCATAATCAGAACTGTTCAAAATTCAGAGTCAGTGAACCTAGAGGTGGGCCATGCATCTCCCACACCTAATGTCTGACCTTCTAATACCTAATACCCAACTTCATTAGATTGTTTGCAACTCAAACACAATGTTTCCATTAGCTGCTGGAGTTATCCTACCTTCCTTCTGGCAACGCCTCCCTTCTCCTTGACAACCTCCAAGATGCTTCCTCAAGTATCTGTCAGGCACAGGAACTCTGCATTAACCTGTCAAAGAGACATTACAAGAAAATTGCATGGTTGTCAGGCCCAGGTGTGTTGTGCTTCCTGTCTGTCCTGTGACTTGTCACTATGTCTTTCTATCTCTGGGCCTGCAGGTGGTGCAACACCTGTGGTCAAGCCACAAAGACATCCTACAGGACAGACATACAACAACACTTAAATACTATCTGTTATGACATAATGTACCACCACACTTACTTCACTTAATGTCAGCAACGCAGGCCATGCGGTGTAGACTGCCAGCTTATCTTAGACAAGCCTTTTGCACCTATGACAAAACACATAATTAGACTGCTGGAGTTGATGTTACAGAAATTACAAGATAAGATGAGGGCTAACATCACAATGGCATTGACTGACTTCTTGTAAAACCTAAATTGAGACCAGGGGTCAAGGAGAGTAGAGTAGCCTCAACCAAATATAATCTGCCATATCAAATACATCGTCACCACTTTTTAGACTGGGGAATATTGTCACCATTTAAGAATATTGGTAAATAACGTGACTACAGCCACTTAAGACAGCGTGAAATTAAAGTGAATTAAAATATTTTTCACCATATCCATATTTCATACAATACAAAATAACTGTTGACACCATGCCAACATGAAAATGACAGCTAATTGGCTAAAAAATATTTTTATCCTCATTTTGCTTTGGTGTAAGTAAAGTGTTCAAGCAGAGGGTAAAGTGTAAAACAATTGAACATGGACAGAAATCCTACCTTTTACAATGACTGTCTTCAAAGTCACATCTTCCACTAGCACAGGGGGTAACCATCTGTCAAGTTGAAAAACAGAGATGAACCTTTTCTCACAATATCGGCAAACATGGCTTTTCAAAGGTGATATTCAGGACTGGCCAATAGTGACGCCCATTACAAAAAATATAATACATATTTTGAGTAACATGTGGGGCATTACAGGGCAATAGCAAGCTAGAGAGCAATAGCTAGCTGCTAAGCTAAACAGCAGCAGGTGTTAAATTATGTTTAAAATAATTATGCTGGTAAATTACACTTCAGACTCGATAAACCTTAAAGTTATTTTTTTTTACTCCTAAAAGATGTTGCACAAGATAAGCTAATGTTTAAGAGTGGATATTTGAATGCAAGACAAACAGCTTGTCAGATCACACAGCATGATCTAACAATATTCGTATCAGTTAACTTTCCATACAGACAAAAGCGCCAAAAACATCACAATAGCGTAGTATACTTCACAAATGACTGTAATAGTGTCTTAATACAAGCATATTGCCAAAGATGACAAGGATTGAAACGGATTGTGAAACTTACCCGGCTGAAAACGATTGCCTCAATTTCAAAGCAGACCAACTGACGAACAGGAAGTGACGTAATTCCATTTCCGGTTTTACCCTTTCGTGATTTTTTTTTTGTTTTTGTTTGTTATCCCACCTGAATTACAGCATGAATTTCACATATATAGTTTTGATTTATGTAAAATATTTCTGTACCAATAAGGTAACAACTTGGTGCCAGCAGGAAGAAGATAAATACTGTCAATGAAAATGTGTTTCGACAATAGGCGATTCATTTCTTACTGCCACCTACTGTTCTGGAGTGTGATGTGCATGTCAGTTAATATTATGAGCTTTTTTCAAGTGCATAGGCCTACATTATTTGTTTAGATTATTTGTTTAAAAGTTAATACGCGGACAGTTCAAATGGTGTTTATATGATTTCAATATTCCTTAAATTGTTTGTATACATATTTCTTAATATTTACCAGGACCCAGAAACATTTTTGAGTGTGCCTGAACACAAAAAAACCTGTTGCCCTTGCTGTTGCAGTTGTGCAAAAGGAAATAAAACGTGCATTGAAGCACTTTATTTTGTCAAATCATATTGATCTAGATCAGGGGTCAGGAACCTTTTTGGTGGAGAGAGCCATAAACGCCAAATTTTTAAAAAGAAATTTTCATGAGAGCCATACCATTTTGAAAACACTGAATACAATTAAAAGCATGTATTTCAATTACGCCCAACAATTTTAGAGTGTAGCCTACTGTCAATGTATTACTTTTATTGACAACAGGTAAATATAGGGTGGTAAACCGTTTCTTAGGTGTAATTTCATGCATTTAAACACTTTTTAATCTCCCTTGCCCCATTTCAACTCAATACGGAACCCGTTCTTTTCTTCCATATTTCAAGGGATGGTTGGCAAGCCTAGATAAGTAAGAGCCATATACAGTTCCCAAAAGAGCCAGATGTGGCTCTAGAGCCGTAGGTTCCTGACCCCTGTTCTAGATGTTATAACTTCAGGTAGGCTATAGGCCTAGGTTTGCATATTAATAGGCCTATACAAGACATGTCCAATTAGTGTAACGATGGAATCTAATGATAGATAACAAACTAAAAATGTCGTCTGGACAGATGCTGATATTTCTGAAGATATTCACTTTTGTTTTTATCAGCAGCAAGGACCATGCTATACATCTTATCATAGAATTAAGTGAAATAACTCACAACCTTTTTTGCTCTGATGACGGAAACTTTACAAAAACTGAGACAGAGCAGCATCTTTAAAAAGCAGCATCCTGAACAACAACGTGCCCCCTAAACAACATTATATGCAACATTTACCTTCACACTGGGTACTTTGATGAGACACGTGTGCATGAGGTTAGAGTCAAAGCATTATTTTTTTATTCTAAATTTCTAAATTAAATTAGGCCTATAAAATGTCTGCAAATGTCTTGTAAATCAAAGCAAAGTGGCCCTGCCGTGGGCAACTGGTAGGGCACTCGTCTGCCGTGTGGCCGACCCGGGTTCGATTCCCGGTCCGGGTCATTTGCCGACCCCTTCCCATCTTTCTACCCATTCGCCTCCTGTCCACCTCTCAAACTGTCCTGTCATCAATAAAGTTGTAAAAAAGACCAAAAACAATCTTAAAAAAATAAAATAAATACAATCATAGCAAAATTGACGAAAGTAGCCTACCCATCAAACAAACAGTATATTTGCTCATGAAAAAGAATTGGGCCACACATCAGCGGTATCA
>NC_085860.1:52754286-52759286 GCF_034702125.1 Engraulis encrasicolus | reverse complement strand
GCTGTGATTTACAGCCCTAATCCAGAGTGAGAGCAAGAGCCAGGCTGGGGGGCGGGGGGTGAGGGCTGGTGGGTGATAAAGCTGTAGATGAGGTGGTGTTGGGTTGGAGCGGGCAGGAGTGGGGAAGGGCAGGGGTGTTGCTGGCTGGGGGGGCTTTCGCTGGGTGGTGGGAGTGTAAGTAAGCACTGAGCCCTGCCAGCTAGCCTGTCTGCATGTCAGTTGTGCAAGCTCAGCTTTTCTCCGCTACCACCCCCATCCCCCATCCCCCACCACCTTATCCCCACTTCACCCAAACCCATCACGCCTCACCTCTCCCGCCTGCCGCCTCCCACACTGCCCCCCGCGGGGAAACCCCTGCATCAGCGGCTCAGAAACCCCGACCGCCTGGATGAGCCGATGTAACTATATGCACCACAGCAGCAGCAATAGCAGCAGCAGCAATAGCAACACAGAGAGGAGGCTGTGTTGCCTTATCGGGCTGTTTCCCGCCCAATTGGGCTGCTTGGAATGGCTGTCTGTGGGTAAAAATGGCATTTTGCAGGAAAACCTGCCCAATTTTGCCCATTGAAATCAACAGAACTGGGCAGGATTTAGTGCTTCCAGGCGGGGGTTTTGAGCAGTTTTTGGGCTGGAAATAGTCAGCCTCATCTGGCAACCCTGAGGGGAGGGACACCCATCGCCTGTGCATTTCCAGCAGCACACAATACCCGTCAACTTTGAGCTTAAAAAAAAATGGGATAATTCCCAGATTTAATGTAAAAAGAATCTGGACATTTTCAGTAGGTCAAATACACACTGACAGCACAGCAGCGACATGTTGGGCGGGGAACTCTACGCGGCTTTTGTCACTGACAGCATAGAACCCACCATCTCATCTAATCATCTCTGTCCTGTGCTTTCCAGGTGGGATTCAGCAGCGTTTTAGCTCTTTTAGTCTCAGCTTGCTCTGTTCGAGAGACCAGAGCCGGTGCATTGGACTTGCTCTTCCTTCCACCTGCTGTGGTGTGTGAGCAGCATTCTCTTTTTTTTACAGTATGCATCCTCTCACCCTCCTCTGACCACTGACCTCTCTCCGAGTAGCTGATGTGTGATGCGCAGAAAATGTGTTAAAAAAAAAAAAAAGCCTGCAAGGTACCAGTCCATAGTCATGCTGTGGAGCTGTTGTGATGTGTGAGCAGCATTTTCTTTATACAGTAAAAGCATACTTACACTCAGACTCGCTCTGACTGAACACCCTCTGACAAGGTGGAGTGCGGGGAGTACAGCACGTGTCAAAATGGCTGCAAGGCACTGCTCAAGTCAGGTGCATGCATGCTACAGCAAGGGATGTCTGGCGGTGACGGATAAGGTGTGTGAGGTGGAAGGCTAGTAGTAACTGAGTCAGGTTCAGTATGTGTGGTTATTTACATGCAAACGAGAGGACAAAACCAATGCATTTTCAAAAATTAAGTTTGAACTCTGGTTCAAACAGGTTTTAAAAAATATCCCATTTCAGGGGCTAAAACACATTGCATTTACACAGTAACGGATAAACAAATATGTGTAATATGTGTAATATGTGAAATATCAGCATACGTATAAGCAAGACCTTGTGAGTGAGACAGGTTGGCTCCAGTATGTGTGGTAAGGGATGAGGCGGGGTGGAAATTCTATGAAAACACTAATATATTATTACCTGCTGTTGGAAGGTGTGAGTCTAACGAAGCCAAGTGGCGTTTCCCAGCTGGGACCAGTTCATCCCCAGGGGAGGTGAGGGCTGCGCACACACGCACGCACGCACGCACGCACACACATACTCATATGTGCACATGCACACGCACAGAAAACAACTCAGCACTGCCACCTCAAAGGGCAGACGGACCGGGTGGCTTTGTCTGTCATCAAGAAGAGGGGGACCAATCGGCCACATCTGTCGTTACCTCAAGGTATAAATAAATTATCCTCACTTCCTTCTACTGCTAGCTGGGTGGTCAGGTCATTACCTCAGGGATAAATACATCATCTCTACTTAACTTAACATGTTAAAAATGTTCAATATCCAATATCTTATTATGCCATATTAAGCTTCAAGGTAGATACAGGTACTCCACTACATCATAACTACATGGCCACAACATTACGGAGAGCCTTGAGGAAAAGATTAAGATTTGGTCATTACCATTGCACTGACCGACAACACACTTATAAGAGGCTCTGCATGAAAGGGTTAGCATTGCGGTAACACAACACTATTATGCCTTGTTCACACCAGTAGCGACCACTGCGAACGGAGCGACGGAAGTAATTATTTGTCTGTGGCGGGTGCGCGACCAGCGCTACCAGAGCGAATTCGCCAGGGGCGAAGCGAACTGAGCGACCAGAGCGAATTTTAACGATTAAAGTCAAGCTAATCTCATGGCAATGAGCTATGACACTGTTTGTCGAAAACCAATTGGAATGTTCACCGCGTGAACTCCGAGTGTCCGAGGCTGTTAAGCCAGAGCCGTTATTTGATTAGCTAAATCAAACATGTCAATGCCGCGTCCAGAGTGAATACAGCGAATTCAAGGCGAAAATTCTTCTGCTACCTCCGCTGCCAGGCAGCGTAGTTCGCTCTTGGTCTGAATGCGACATTAGCCATCACAAAGAGAGGCTGAGGCAAGAGTCTTAACATCCTGAAAAGACTCTTTGTGCAAGCTTTGCAAGTCAAATGTTTTAATATCACAATAGGAGAAAACAGCAAAAGTCAAAGACTCTAGGGTCTAGGCTCTCACAGTGTGACTGGCAAGACAGCAAGTTCTCAAGGAGAGGTAATTCACCTGGAGACGAGCAGAATTTAGGATAGTCAAAAAGATGAGGCGCACACAAGGCTTGCAGTTTCAAAAAGTGTATTGTGGCCGACAAATTAACAAAAGAAGTCAACGGAAAATATCTGGAGCTACAAACGTCTCCAGTGATGAATAATGGACTAGGTCCGAAACGTTTGTAGCTCCAGATCTTTTCCGTTGACTTCTTTTGTTAATTTGTCGACCACAATACACTTTTTGTACCTGCAAGCCTTGTGTGCACCTCATCTTTTTGACTGTCCTAGTATCACTATTTTTGGTGAGCAGTCGCACCAAGCAACAAGCGATCCCAAGTTAAGGCGCAGACGCCAACTGTCTTTGTTTCCTGACTAGCAGAATTTAGCCATGACTGATAACAGAAAACATGGATCAGCTAACCACTCCTGTTGCTAATCTTATGCACATCCACTACGGCAGATTTATGTTTATTTATTTTCTTTTTATTGCACATTACATCAGATCATGCCATCTGAAATTTGGCATTGGCAAATAATTGAATACACAAACCAACACACCTCTCAGATGTCTGCTCATATTTATATTCACGGCACATGCAATATTTATTTACTTAGATGAAATGTATTACATAGACGCACGCAAAACATGCAATCTGCTATTTGGCAAATAACAGAATACATCATGGATCAGAACATGTTATGTCTATGTTTCTACTCGAATGCTCATTCCCTGTACATGTTTATTTAAATTTAATTTATCACATCAGATTAGAAACATGCAAAAGGAGTAATCCGCAACAATGCCAAAATATGCAAATCTACTGTGTATTGATTGCTGATGCATGTTTACTTAAATAAAACTCTTGATGCATCATATCCGTCTCTAGGGGCTACGGCCTCTCTCTTGTCAGTATTCTACCCTTGCCAGTTAAAGTCCTACAATGAAAGCCAATGCAATTAGGATAAGCACTGATGTATTGACAATATAGTATTGACCAAGCGGATGAGGTTTAGCGGGCGGGAACTGCCTATTGTTTGAGAATGATTGGCCACCGTGTTTGGAGAAGGAAGACTGTCACTAAGAAACACTGGTGAACTGTATCCAAAGCACTCTCCTTTGAGTCAAGGTAGTTGAAGTACTAAAAACCCTTTATTTTACATCGGGGTAAACATGTTAAAAACGCTGACCGGTTTCAGCCTTCTGGCCTTCATCAGGGCGTGGTTAGAGACCACTCTCTAACTCTAACCACGCCCTGATGAAGGCCAGATGGCTGAAACCGGTCGGCGTTTTTAACATGTTTACCCCGATGTAAAATAAAGGGTTTTTAATACTTCAACTACCTTGACTCAAAGGAGAGTGCTTTGGATACAGTTCATAAGTCTGTCAAGCCCTAAAAGGAATAACCAGATGCACCCCTTCAACCTGGACAAAGGACTATAGAGCGCTCGCTATTCTTTCCTTTTGCAATTGAAGAAACACTGGTATACAGGGAACAAAAACACAGAAATGCAACGGGTTGAGCAAGATTAAACTGCATGGGAAGGGGGAAACACACATGGGAAAGGGGGATAGACAAACTGACCACAAAAAAGAAATGAATGAGGGTGACAAAACTGCACACCACAGGAAAACCCTAGTCGTGGTCAACACACACACACAAGCACGCACAAAAACGCACCCACACTGCACGCACGCACGCACGCACGCATGTGCACTCAGACACAGACATACACACACAAACACACGGATGGATAGATGCATGGACACAGCTACTTGCAAAAGACTTGCTGATGAATGTATGAATACCAGAGAGACCCATGCTTCAATCTGATGTCAATTAAAATGGACGACTATTCCTCACAACACATAGTGACACCAGGAATTTCTTCAAAACAATGCCATTGGAAAACACACAGAATACCAAAGTAGATTGTTTTGGGCTACAAAATTATGTGCCAGGCATACAAATAATGACGATACAAACACAACACAACAAATGTTGTGCGACGACAGAGAGAGAGAAAGAGAGAAAGGGAGCGAGCAGGTTGAGACAGCAAAACGAACAGGGGGAGAATAACACAGTAACAGACAGACAGACAGAGAAGGAAAATAAGAGACATTGAGACAAAAAATGAGAGAGAGACAGAATGATAGGTGTATGTGTATGTATGCGTGTGTGTGTGTGTGCGTGTGTACTGTAGACTCAGGACAACCAGT
>NC_085860.1:52739286-52741786 GCF_034702125.1 Engraulis encrasicolus | reverse complement strand
TGGTCACTGAGCCTGTACTTGGTCAGGATTTGCCTCTGCTTCGTATCTCTGACAGAGATGAGATACTCTGCCAATTCATATTCTCTATTTAGGGTCAGATAGGCATTCATTCTGCTTTGGTTAGTAGTTTGTTTTATCCAATGTTCCAAGTAGTCTTCTTTTCTTTCGTTCATAATTCTGTTGACACTAATTGAGGTTTGGGAAGCAGTGCTGGGCTGAGCTTTGTTTGTGTTGATTTCTGTTACTGGGTTTGTTAGCTTCAGTACCAGCTGGTTTAGAGGACTCTTTTCAGGGTTCATCTCTTGGGTTTTCAATGCCTCAAACTGAAGTGCATTGTTGGGACTTGCGTTTAGATGCATCCAGAATTTTAGGGATCTTTTCTGGATTGTTAAAGCTAATGGGAAGCGGCCTAATTCAGCCCTACATGCATTATTGGGTGTTTTGGGTCGTACTTTCAAAATATATCTACAAAACTCTGCATGTAGGGACTCAGTTGGATGTTTGTCCCACTTAGTGTAGTCGTGCATACTGACTGGACCCCAGATCTCGCTCCCATACAGCGCAATGGGCTGTATTACACTGTCAAATATTTTGCACCAGATTGTAATTGGGATGGTTATATTATGGAATTTTCGTTTGATGGCATACAGTGCCCTACGGGCTTTTTGCTTTAGTGCATTTATAGCCAGGCTGAAACTTCCGGATGCAGTAACTACCAGACCAAGGTAAGTGTAATGCATTGTATGGTCTAGGGAGGTGCTACCAAGGCTGAACCTGTATCTGTGTTCCTGACACCTGGTTTTTTTTTGGAAAATCATAATTTTGGTCTTGATTGGGTTTACTGCCAGGGCCCAGGTCTGGCAATATTGCTCTAACTGATCAAGGAGCTGTTGTAGACCCTGTTCTGTGGGCGAAAGCAGCACCAAGTCGTCAGCAAAGAGCAGACATTTGACCTCTGTTTCTTGGAGCTGAAGTCCAGGGGCTGCAGACTGTTCCAACTGCATTGCTAACTGGTTAATATAAATGTTGAACAATGTTGGACTCAGACTGCAGCCCTGTCTCACTCCTTTATGCTGTGGGAAGAATTCTGTTCGTTTTTCTCCAATTTTAATACTAAATTTACAATTTGAGTACATCGATTTAATTGTGTCATACATTTTACCCCCTACACCACTTTGTAAAAGTCTGTAATATAATCCATTATGCCAGATACTGTCAAATGCAGTTTTAAAGTCTCTCTCTCTCTCTCTCTCTCTCTCTCTCTCTCCCCCCCCCCACCCCTCTCTGCCTCTCCCTCTCTGCCTCTCTCTCTCTGCCTCTCTCTCTCTCTCTCTCTCTCTCTCTCTCTCTCTCTCTCTCTCTCTCATATTTCTGTTCTTCCTCTCCTCTCCTCTCCCAACACACATTGAAGGAAAACAAATGGCCAATCCGGCCAACCTCTCACAACAAAACTCCTGTCTGTCTGTCTGTCTGTCTGTCTGTCCTGTCTGAGCAGGAATAAGCCGATGATGATTTCCATCTCCAGTACCATTTCTACACAAAACTGAGCAATGGTTATGTAATGCACAATTATAAAGACTACGGCTGGAGGAGAAAAATGATTGTCTCTTCAATAACTGTCAGGGACTTTGGATAAGGACAACGGTGTAATACAATATGTTCCTGCTATAAGAAAGAGTTTCTATTTTAGGGAGCAATCTAACTTTTTAAAACAGCACTCCTAACAATCCTCCAAAAAAACAGGTTTTGGAAGGAATAATGATGATGCAGTCTCTGAAGCTAATTACACTTACACATATATGGATATTTTTGAAAAACATGTAAATTTTTGCCTCTGGTTGACACATAAACAGTTTTAGAACGTGCACTTAAAAACTTACTGTGCTTAATTTTCAGAACTTCAACCAAATGTCGTGTTTAAATGTAAATGGATAATAAATATCCACATTTAGAAATATCCAGATAACCAGTAACTAGCACCTAGGATATAGAAGTCTCACAATGGCCACGTCCACATGACGTTTTTAATTCAGAATGAATAATTCAGAATTAAATACTTCCGCCGAGTTTACTTTGATCTCTCATTTAATTTCAAATTGTGAAGTGTTAACATCACGTTTTCAAAGCGGAATTAAGCTTCACTGGCTACGTTTACATGAGACATTTAATTCAGAATAAAGCTTAATTCCGCTTTCAAAACGTCACACAAACACTTCACAATACGAAATGAAATGAAAGATCAAAGTAAACTCGACGGAACTATTCAATTCTGAATTATTGATTTGGAATTAAAAATGTCATGTAAGCGTAGCCATTCAGAATTAAAGTGAGTTCATTCTGAATTGAATGTCTCATGCAAATGAGGCCATTTTATGTCTGGAGGCAATGATGGTAAAATAGAAAAGTATGATACACAGGTGAAACTAATGGCAAGCTGATGGTATTATCTTCAAGTTATGTGGGTTGTATGTAATATATGTATGTATGTATGTATGTATGT
>NC_085860.1:52706786-52734286 GCF_034702125.1 Engraulis encrasicolus | reverse complement strand
AATTGCACACTCATTAAAGGTTTGGAAAGAGGCAGAGAAATGCATGGGTGTCCCTCTACATACAGGTGCATTAACTCCTCTCTGGCATAACAGCAGATTCCTGATTGGTGGCAAGCCATTCCACAACTCACACTGGCTCACACAGGGCATACATGTGGTAAATGATATGTTTGACGGTGATGGCCTGCGTTCATTTCAGAACCTTAAAGTCACATTTAATTTACCCGGCTCATCATACTTTGTCTACCTCCAGCTACGCTCTGCTCTTAAAGCATATGGTGTGCCGTGGGACCGTCCACCTATAAGTCATTCACTGTTAAGATGGGTTCAACCTTCGAATAACTTAAGAGGCAGAGTCTCTCTTGTTTACAATGCTTTATTACATAAGTCTGCCGGACAGCTAGCAATAGAGAAAATATGGGACAGAGAACTCTCCACACACAATCAAGAACTGGATTGGGATGAAATATGGATGAATCTCTCTCACAGCTCAAAGAATCTAGCTCACCAGCTAATTCACTACAAAACTATCCATAGAGCTTACGCAACTCCTTACAGAAAGTTCCGAATGAACCGTGCCCCAAGCTCTGTCTGTAACATCTGTAATACTCTGCCTGGTACGTTCTTACATATGTTTTGGGAGTGTCCTATAATTGTAGATCTGTGGTCTAGCGTAGTAAAGGACCTCTCAAAACTGCTGGACATCAGCATCCCAACCACACCACACATTTGCCTCTTGAACGATTTCACCGATCTAGAGTATTCCATTATCCAACAGAGAATGATAATGACAGGCTTCACTGCCGCCAAAAAGGTGATTTTGCACTCATGGATTCACCCCCAAGTTCCACCTCGTAAACTATGGCTTAACTACTTGGACAACATTGTTAATTTAGAATATCACACAGCTAGAGTAAACAGAGCCATGCCTTCCACGTTGCAAAAATGGCAATCATTTCTTGTAAGAATTCAAGACTTAAACGGTCGAGCTCACCTTCAGTGAGTTTAGGTAGGTGTAAGTGATGCATGTTTTTTGTGTATTTTTTGCTCTCTCTTTCTTCTTCTTCTTCTTTCCTCTTCTTAGCTGAGTGCTTTTTATTTCTTTTTGTCTTTTTTTTTTTCCCTGTAAATACCCGTGCAGACCCTTGGACTAAAATGATGGTCTCAAAGGAATATATGGACTGAAGGGACTATATGGACTATATGACTACTGTATATGCACCAGAGCTTGTTATGAATGTAACCGTCTAACCCCCCCCCCTCCCCCATAAAAGCAATAAAAAGTTGATCACACAAAAAAAATATATATAAGGGGAAATAACGATGGTGTTTACTGGGAACGGAGAAGTGGATAAAAGGTTGGTTGCTTGGCAGGAGGAGATATGTCATCACAGAGCCTTCTAAACAATGCTACCTGGACTACTGTACCGCAAATGTCTTTCTGTTTGATTTGTCTAAGCACTTTCACATAATATACATTGACTGTATCATCTTGATTCATTGACTTTAAGAATATTTTCCAACTAAGCATATTTTCTCTGCTTTCAATGAGGTCTTATGACAAAGTCCAAACTCTGTGAAATGAACAAACAAACACTGACTGCTGTCTGGGTAGCCGTGAGAACTGTCTCAGACAGTAAACACGGCTGGAGATGTGGGTTTACAACTCGCTCATGCATGTTTTATTTTAGGCCTTAGCTCAAACACTGTACAATATCAGTAGTCAAGGAAAACCACAAACGTACAAAAAAAACCAGCCTCAGCCACCTCACTGCCAGCCTGACTGATAGAACCCCTCAGCAAGAAAAGTGAAAAAGGTAGAATAAAAATATGACAAATAAAAAATGGAAAGGGAAGAGACAAAAGGCAAGAAATAAAAGACGGGGGTAATTGATGCAACAGCACTACAGCGGCGATGGCGCTTGAGTAAAACATGCAGTGCTGATAGACTGTGGCTGGTGAAGGAGCGCTGTATAATTACTAAGCCCCTTCCCTGCAGCCTTCACGACTGAACAGTCAGACACACTCAGAAACACACACACACACACACACACACACGCGCACACACACACACACACACACACACACACACACGCACACACACACACACACACACACACACACACACACACTCCTCTTCTCTTCTCTCCTCTCCTCCCTTATTTCCTTCTATTCCTCCCTTCTCTTATCTCTTCCTCTCCACCCCTCTGCTCCCACCTACCCCTCGCTGTTCATCTCCTCTTTTCCTCTCTGCACTCTCTTTTTTTTCTCCCATCTTCTCCTCGCCTTCCCCCTCTCATCCTCTCCTCATTTCTTGCACGGCCTTTTCCTCTCCAAGAGCTTCAAGAGTGCACAGCCAGTGGGCGCGAGAGCAAACATATTCCTGCCTAATATCTCATTACGTGGGAGAGACATGGAGGCAGTGCTGGGCTGAGGAGACAAGGGACAAAGCAGCGCAGACCATCCTCTCCTCTCCTCTCCTCTCCTCTCCTCTCCTCTCCTCTCCTCTTCTCTTCTCTTCTCTTCACCTTCCCTCTTTTCTCCTCTTCTGTCTTCTGTTCTCTCCCCGATCTTTCCCTCCTTCTCCTTCTCCCCATTCCCCTCTTCTCCCGTCCTCTTCTTTCCTCGTTTCCTTCCCTTCCCTTCCCTTCATTCTTTCCTCCTCCCCTCCGCTCCTCTTCCCTCTCTTTTCCTTCCCTGCATTCTCTCCGCCTCCTCTTCACTCACTGTACAAACTGACTCAGACCATACACTTCACCTCTTCCATCAGTTCTGTTTTCATTTAGTAATTTCACACAGAGATTACATGGTTTATTCTCCCATCTAATGAAACACGCAACACAGTTAGCGCCAGACAAAGCTGCCGTGTGATTGGTTTGGACAGGATTTTAGATGACTCTGTCTCAGACAACATGTAGAGAGGAATACGATCCTATGGGAACGGTGTTGATTAAAACACAGGACAATAGTTCATTGTAGCTCATTTCATTCTAGAAGACAAAATGCATTTAATTTGCAATATTACTGGGAGACGAGACTCGGATGTTTTTTTGCCATCTTTTGGATTTTTCTTACACAACTATGCCATATAATAAAAGGGGGAAAGTGTTGTACAATCCTCAAAAGGCACATTGCACACATGACTACCTGAGACAGAGACAGGGGTGATAGTGAAAACAAATCTTTTTTCTCTGCTCTAACGACGACGACAAGATACTGCATAGTGACGTAACGTAAGCCTATTTTGACACATTATTCAAACATTTAATAGCCTGTGTATGACCACTATTCAAGCCTGATGGAAGAAAACCCTGAAACTGTAACACTTTCTGAGATAAGAATAACCTAATGGTTAATTATCATCACTGTTTTTATTTTTGCAAACTCTGTCAAGCCTGAAATCAGGCATGGAGCCTGAATACTATCAGCCCTGCAGAGGTGAGGGTCTATTTGTGCCACTCGTGAAGTCTCTTCGCCAAGACTCTGACAGACAGCACTCTCAGAATCTCAGCCACTAGAATGTCAGAATAGAACACCAAAATAGAATGTCAGGGAAGAATATGAGAGTAGGATGTGATGTGCCGAGACTCACTAGTTTGACGCCCTCTCGTGACTTCACATGGTAATCAAACATTTCAAACAAGCGATTTAAGGTTAGGTTTAGGTTTAGGGTTAAGGTTAGGGTTAGGGTTAAGGTTAGGGTTAGGTTTAGGGTTAGGTTTAGGGTTAAGGTTAGGGTTAGGATTAGGTTTAGGGTCGTATGACGTAAGCGGTAAGTCACGAAAGGGCGTCGTTCTAGTGAGTCCCATGATGTGCCAATCTCATGTGTTCACCTGAGAAGTCCAAACTGCTGGAGGGACTGATTTGCACACTCACGTCACCACAACAGAGGGCTTCAAGTGGAACTGGCGTGTCAATGTTAACACTACTATACAAACAATACCCAAGAGCTATGAACAGTTTAATATGATTTTGTTTGAATAATGTTTATCCTTCATGTGACAGACTACTGGGTACTCAGAGTTACATGCACATGCCACTGCTGCTGACTGCCAAACAGAGAGGACATTTAGTTTTATTTTGTTGTGCAAATCCACCTACTTTTTGAAAAGTTAGAATTTTCACCAATAGTAAAAACTTTTCACACAACAAATGAGGCTGCCCGTTCACTAAAGGATGAGGCTCTCATTTCACCAAAGCATGAGGCGTCAATATTTTGACACAAGACAGATCATAAGGGAGTGCCAGACAGATACCCACAATGCAAACTTTGTTATAGCCCAGCAGCAGCAGCAGCAGAGAGATCAAATCAGGACACTGAGGAGAGCTCCACTAATGGCCCCTGAAACCATCTCTGTGTGTGGTTTCCATCACAGTTAAGGAAATAAACAAATGAACTTGCCATGGTGGTATACTTTAAAGAACATCGAGTATGATACAAAACAAGTCAAATCCCTTGAACGTGTCCTTGACAATAAAACTGATTCTGATACGCAGGCAGGCAGTTGGAAGACAACCTCAAACCGACACGCGTCAGAGATCATTGGTAAGGCAGAGACTCTACATAAGGAGTTTCTTCCAGAATCCATGTGACGATAGCAGAGGCGATTCCTCTTTGAGTACAAGGGAGGCGCCGCCTCCTGTCCAAAATCACGGAGAATAGTATGTAAACTAATGCTTTACACAACTTAATAACATTGCTATTTCAGACCCAGCTCCATAGAAAATGCATGTGCTCAACTTAGAGATGAAACCAATCTGTTATAAGATCCCGAGGCTCGCACGAGTTTTTTTTTTCCGCTCATGACAACGCAAGCGAGTCGAGTCTCAATGGACTTCAATGGCATGTGGGATTGTACGATTTTTCAATGGCAAAATGCTAAACGGTCATTGGCTATTGCCGTGAAATTTTTTTGATTTTGAGACTGAGCCTCACTGGGAGTGAATGGAGAAGAGAGAGGAGGGGGGAGGGACCGGAGACTGGAGCTCCGACTTGTGATTGGGTGAACCCCGTGTCAGTAGGCTACAGTAGTTGATTTCATTTCGAAATGCGGATATGTTATTAATTTGACTGAGAAGTTTCGTCGTGGTAACCAGTGGGGAAGCTATTCATTGCGGTGTACTCCAGTTTTGTGTACATATTCTTGTAAACCTAGTGACACTGGTGTTGCGAATAAAGTCTTAATAGTGGCATGTCCTTATCCTTTTTAATCTCCCAATTCAAAAGTTGAAGTTGCCTACTTTTCGTTAGGGCTAGCTTGCAAGAAAGCTAGAGAGCTATGCAAAATGCCAAGCATTGTGGATTAAATTCTGGCGAATTCCAGTCGTCCTTATGAGGAGAAAATGAATATCAAGGAGCAGAGCAGAGCACTGCCTAATATTGACTTGGTGAAAAAGGTAGGGAAGAACAACCGTTTCTTTTGAGCTTTCGTGGTGTCTTCAACTGGTTAACTGCCAAGTCCCGTGAGTGGCGAGTCCTTGTTTCCTACTGTGTTGGCAATGTCTGGTAAATAATTAAAGATTTTGCGACCTCTAGTGGTAAGTTAAGCCGTGCACCCAGTAATGAACAAAGACAACGAAGGCAAACTAAATCACATTATGTGGCGGAGGCAGGCCTAATGATAATAATAATAATAATAAAAACATTTCCCTATGAATAGGCTACAAGGGGGATAATGATTAATGATTAACAAATTTGTTTCAACAAGAGTCCTTTAGTGTGTGAGGCCATATGTGGCTCAGGACCAATGTAAGATGTGTGTCAAAATCACCCCCCCCCCCCCCCCCCTTCTTTTTGCATTCTGGACATATTGTAATTGAACAGCCTCCCCTGTTTGACAGACTACCAGACGCCACTGGACGATAGGTTAAAGGCCAACATTCAGGTTAAAGACTACTGCAGACGAATGAATAATAAAACAGTGTAAACATATATTTCGGTTAATTCATAAAAAGAGATTTTGGAGAAAAGTTGTGATTACGCTCTTGGTCGAAAAAATCCCCTAGCCTAGGTGATCCTATGGCAGTCATGCCGCTTTAGGAGAATGAATGGACTTCATTGGAATTAATTGAGTTCGTTCATCTCATTTGGGAGACTGGACTTTGATCCTACTTTATTGCATTGGTGACACGTTTGATTGGTCTCGGTTTCCATATTGAAAATCGTTGCCTTCATGAGACACAAAGAGACGCGGGCTCTTCACAAGTTTCCACTGAGCAGCAGTACAGAAGGTCAATCCGAGGCAGTGTTGCCAGATGTGTCTGATCAAATCCCGCTCAAAAGCTTCTCAAAAACCACCAAAATGCACTGAATTCCGCCCAAATTCAACAAATTACATTGACTTCTATGGGCCCAAAACGGCTGAAAAAAAACGCCAAATGGCCAATTTTGCCCGTTTTTACCCGCAGACGCTCATCCCAAGTAGCCCAACTGGGCGGGAACCCGCCAAATCTGACAACACTGATCCCAGCCCACCAACCCTAACTGCAGGAGGGGGAGAGAGAGGAAAAGACCATGGCAGGGTGTGAGGCTATGAATGACTTCTCTTGTGTGACCAGACTCACAGAGACAAAGACGCACGCACACACACACACACACACACCATTTCCACTAACCTCTAGTCACACACACACACTTTCTCTCACGTGCTGCTCAGCCCTTTGACAGTGTCATACCGGACATGCATTCTCAGCACGCGCACTGAACAGCAGTACCCCTGCAGCCTCCACACACACACACACACACACACACACACACACACACACACACACACGCACGCACGCACGCACGCACGCACGCACGCACACGCACGCACACGCACACGCACACGCACGCACACACACACACTTACACTCGCACACACACACACACACACACACACACACACACACACACACACACACACACACACACTTTGAATGTCATCCACCGGAAAGGGAAACATACTTTATACACACACACACACACACACACACACACACACACACACACACACACACACACACACACACACACACACACACACACACACACACACACACACACACACACACACACACACACACACACACACAATACTGATGGTCCTCCTGTGGACTCTCTCAAGCGGCCCTGACACAAATGCACAGACGCATCCACCCACCCACTCCCCCTCACACACATGGAGCAACCACTGTCATGCATCACATCTTTCTACACACACACATATATATACACACACACACACACACACACACACACACACACACACACACACACACACACACACACACACATATATACACACACACACACACACAAGCACACACGCACACACACGTCCCATAGAGCCATTATGCACCAGATGTGCACTCTTTAGAGTGTGGAATGTGCACGCACGCACGCACACACACGCACACAGACACAGACACACACACACACACACACACACACACACAGACACACACACACACACACACACACACACACACACACACACACACACACACACACACACACACACACACACACACACACACCATGATGGCTAAAAGGCATACTGGAGGGACTGAGTACGCTTTTGTCATAACTGACACACCCTCTCTCTCTCTCTCTCTCTCTCGCTCTCCCTCCTCTCTCTCTCTCCCTCCTCTCTCTCTCCCTCTTCTGCTCTCTTCTCTCTTCCAGCTATAAAAAGCAGCCGGACATGTGACCATCCTCTCCTTCCATCCCCAAGTCAGTCATGTGACCATCCTCTCCTTCCATCCCCAAGTCAGTCATGTGACCATCCTCTCCTTCCATCCCCAAGTCAGTCATGTGACCATCCTCTCCTTCCATCCCCAAGTCAGTCATGTGACCATCCTCTCCTTCCATCCCCAAGTCAGTCATGTGCGGTGCTGTTGCTGCTGCTTCTGCTTCTGCTGCCCATCCTCCGCCCTCTTCACCACCATCCTCCACCCTCTTCACCACCATCCTCCACCCTCTTCACCACCATCCTCCACCCACTTCACCACCATCCTCCGCCCTCTTCACCACCATCCTCCACCCTCTTCACCACCATCCTCCACCCTCTTCACCAACTGCCTTCTTCTCTTCTCTCCTCCTCCATACACATAGGGTTAAGTGGTAAATGGTAAATAGACTGTATTTATATAGCGCCTTTCCACTCCTTCGAGCACTCAAAGCACTTTACATTGTATGCCTCACATTCACCCATTCACACTCACATTCACACACCGGTGGCCGTGGCTGCCACGCAGGGTACCACCCTGCCACCAGGAGCAACTTGGGCTCAAGTATCTTGCTCAAGGACACAACGATGGGGTCAGGCTGAGAGGGGCTCGAACCTGCAACCTGAGCCACCACCGCCACATAGGCTTCTTTCCATTATCCTGGTGTTTCTCAACGGGGGCTCTACAGCCCCCTAGGGGGCGTTGGGAAACCCTAGTGGGGCATTGAGAAGGCTACAGCTGATAGGGGGTGGGGCTTAGTTCCCATAATAATTAATATACTAAGGGGGGCGTTGGTGGTAGGCTTATGATGAGGCCAAGGGGGCATTGGGAGCTTATGATGAGGCCAAGGGGGCATTGGGAGCTTATGATGAGGCCAAGGGGGCGTTGGCAGGCTTATGATGAGGCCAAGGGGGCGTTGGCAGGCTTATGATGAGGCCAAGGGGGCATTGGGAGGCTTATGATGAGGCCAAGGGGGCATTGGGAGGCTTATGATGAGGCCAAGGGGGCGTTGGCAGGCTTATGATGAGAATGTTCTCCTAAAAGGCATCCTGATTTCATGGAAAGCTTTTTTTTTTTAAGTATTTTTTGGGGGCTTTTCAGCCTTTATTGTTTTTTGTGAGACAGGATACTGGAGGAGAGACAGGAAACTAGCTGGGAGAGAGAGATGGGGAAGGACCGGCAAAGGACCCGGACCGGGAATCGAACCCGGATCGGCCGAGTGGTAAACATGTGCCCTACCATATCAGCCACGGTAGGGCCATGGAAAGCTTTTAATGTTTTTTTTTCCCCTCTAGCATTAGTCGTACACCAGGCACATCATCCACTACCATGGACCAGATATTGGGTTACGGATCCAATATGGACTAATCTGAAAAGCATTAAAGAAAGTTACCGAAAAAGACTGGCAGAGAGCGAACCCCAACTCTCATGGAGAGTCTGCAGTGCACAGGGCAATCGAATTGGACAGGGAGCGAAAGAAGGGGGGATGTAGGGAGAAATAAACAGAGGACAGGATGGGAGAGGGATGGAGGCCTGTTTCTCTCAGCAATTGAATTGGCTAAGGGGGGGGGAGGGGGAGGGGATGAAGAGATGCATGATGGAGGGATAGATGCAGAGCAAATGAGTTGGACACAGAGAGAGAGGGAGAGAGAGAGAGAGAGAGAGGGAGAGAGAGAGAGAGAGAGAGAGAGAGAGAGAGAGAGAGAGAGAGAGAGGGAGAGAGAGAGAGAGAGAGAGAGAGAGAGAGCTGTAGTAGGACCAGAGGGAGAGAGAGACGGAGAGGGGAAAGATGGAGTAGTAGAGAGGGGGAGGGAGAGAGGGACAGAGTGACGGGGTAGATGTAGAGAGAAAGAGGGATGGAGAGAGAGGTGAGGGATGGAGGGATGGAGAGAGAGGTGAGAGTGACGGGGTGGATGTAGAGAGAAAGAGGGGTGGAGAGAGGGACAGAGTGACGGGGTAGATGTAGAGAGAAAGAGGGATGGAGAGAGGGAAAAAGTGATGGAGAGAGGGAAAGAGGGATGGAGAGAGGGAAAAAGTGATGGAGAGAGGGAAAGAGTGATGGAGGGAGAGGGAGATGGAGGGGGCCATCTGGAAGGGATTCATTACTGGTGATTTGGAGTAAAAACAATAGCAGAGAGCAGCCGCCCCCCCGAGGGCCACTCAGCCTGGACTCATTAAAGCAGTCTGATAGGCAGGCGGCGTGGATGGAAATACACACACACACGGACACACACACGGACACACACACGGACACACACACGGACACACACACACGGACACACACATACGGACACACACATACGCGGACACACACATACAGACACACACGCGGATACACAGGTAGTATTAGGAAGAGGGACGCGGGGCGCCTTGACAGGCTGGTGAGGAAAGCTAGGTCTGTGGTGGGCATGGAATTGGAGGACCTCACTACAACAGCCGAAAAAAGGACACTGAGCAGACTGGACTCCATACTGGAAAATTACAGACACCCCCTGCACTCGCTTCTGGCCAACCAGAGGAGCGTGTTCAGCTACAGACTCCGGGCCTTCCCCTGCCGTACAGACAGACTACGGAAGTCATTTGTTCCTAGGGCCATCCAGCTCTTCAACACCACACAGAAAGACACAATGAAAGAGATTGTCATTGGTGACTGGACTGCCTAAACCACTACCCACCACCCCCCACCCCCCCCCGATTTTTTTTTTTTTTTTTTTTTTCTACTGAACAGCTACACTTCACCCAACACCCCCCCACCCCCCACACTACCTTGGACACTTTAAGGGACTGCTCAACACAGGACAATAAACGCACTACACCCCACCTCAGCTACCTCACCTATCCCCTGGGATAGCATCTGTGAACTATTTAATTTTGCAATTTTATTCTTACTGGACTATCTCAACCACTGGAAAAGCTACTGTGAACTGCCTTATTTTTTATTTTTTATTATTTTTATTTTTTAACTGAGGGAACAATGCACAATCATTAGAACTACCTTGGCTCTTTTATGTGTACTGAACACTTTTATCTTGACTTTTTGTGTATATGTATGCAACATGATGCCCTACCATGACCGTGTGTGTGTGTGTGTGTGTATGTGTGTGTGTGTGTGTGTGTGTGTGTGTGTGTGTGTGTGTGTGTGTGTGTGTGTGTGTGTGTGTGTGTGTGTGTGTGTGTGTGTGTGTGTGTGTGTGTGTGTGACAATGTGTGTGACAATGTGTGTGACCATGTGTTTGTGTTGGGGGGGGCGGTGAGAGAGAGACAGAGGATGTGTGTGAGTGTGAGAGAGGGGGAGAGGGAGGGAGAGAGAGAGAGTGTGTGTGGCGATATACTTTTACTGTAATGTGCATTTATGTGTATAAGTTCTTTGTGTATGTTTGGATTTGTGTATTTATGTAAGCTGACAGACACCTTAATTTCCTTCGGGATCAATAAAAGTACTCTACTCTACTCTACTCTACTAACGCGGACACACACACACGGACACACACACACATACGGACACACACACACACACGGACACACACACACACACGGACACACACACGCGCGGACACACACACGCGCGGACACACACACGCGCGGACACACACACGCGCGGACACACACACGCGCGGACACACACACGCGCGGACACACACGCGCGCGGACACACACGCGCGCGGACACACACGCGCGCGGACACACGCGCGCGGACACACACGCGCGCACACACACGCGGACACACACACGCGGACACACACACGCGGACACACACACGCGGACACAAACAGTCCTGTGACATTCATGTGTCAGGCAGGCGACAGGGTCTGTAAATGTCTGGCA
Source organism: Engraulis encrasicolus (assembly GCF_034702125.1). Taxonomy (NCBI): domain Eukaryota; kingdom Metazoa; phylum Chordata; class Actinopteri; order Clupeiformes; family Engraulidae; genus Engraulis; species Engraulis encrasicolus. Next base: position 52,722,751 of record NC_085860.1, on the reverse strand, counting down.
GGCTGAGTGGAGATTTACAGGCCTGAGGAGGGTGTCAGTGGAGTGCTGCTCATGGGGACAAGGTCACGGCGGACTGACGGACGCACGCACGCACGCACGCGCGCACGCACGCACGCACGCACGCACGCACGCACGCACGCACGCACGCACGCACGCACGCACGCACGCACACACGCACACACGCACGCACACCTTATTCCGTAAGGGATCATCTGGTACTGTAGACCAGTGTTTCTCAACAGGGGTGCCACGGGCCCCCCTCAGGGTGGCTGATAAATAAATTATGTAATATAATACACATTTGTCTAAATTTATCAGTTAATGCTAGTCAGTGGAATCTTTCATCTGCCATATACACACAATAAAGTAGATATAGGTCACCCCAGTCAGCTGCAACTTCGAATGTAGGTCATGTCACGTCTCCAAATGTGTTACTTTTCTAAGCTTTTGTGGTATCGGATGCGATGCCATGTTACGGCTTGTTGGTTTGGCTTTGGGGTGCCTTGAAATTTTTCAGTAATTGAAAGGGTGCCTCGCCTAAAAAAAGGTTGAGAAACACTGCTGTAAATGACAGCAAGAGCAATGCTCTTCAAGCAAATCAAAGAGGAGGAAGAGGGTGAGGAAGAGGCTGACATGAGGAAGAGGAGGAAGATGAGGAAGAGGAAGAAGAGGAGGGTGAGGAAGAGGCTGACATGAGGAAGAGGAGGAAGAGGAGGGTGAGGAAGAGGCTGACATGAGGAAGAGGAGGAAGAGGAGGGTGAGGAAGAGGCTGACATGAGGAAGAGGAGGGAGAGGGTGAGGAAGAGGCTGACATGAGGAAGAGGAGGAAGAGGAGGGTGAGGAAGAGGCTGACATGAGGAGGAGGAGGAAGAGGAGGGTGAGGAAGAGGCTGACATGAGGAAGGTGAAAGGCATAGGGCAGCCATTGCTCAGTGATTAGAGCGCTGGCCTTTAGAGCAGAAGGTTGTAGGTTCAAATCCCACCCTCAAGATGCCTGAAGAAGATCTATGATCGAAACGTTGCTCCAAATAAATTAAGTAGTTTGCAAGCAGTGTGCAGATGCTTTCCCGCTCCTACATATGACAGTTTTTTGATTTGGCACCTGCTGATGCTTTTCTGCTGGAAGTGCGCGCTTTCCACTACACTCCAAATCCCACCCTTACCAGCACCTTCATCCATGGCTGAGGTGCCCTTGAGCAAGGCGCCTAACCCCACATTGCTCCAGGGCCTGTAACAACCTGCACCTAAATAAATAAGTCGCTCTGGATACAAAAGCGTCAGCTAAGTGTAATGTGATGTAATGTGATGAAAGCAGGGATGAAAAGGATGAGAGCTGGGAGGTGGAGGAGGAGATAGAGTGAGAGACTTAAGAAGTACAGAAGAGGGAGGGAAATGAGGCTAGGAGGAGGAGGAGGAGGAGGAGTAGAAAGGAGAGGAGAGGAGGAGAGATGGAGTAGAGAGAGAGGAATGAAGAAACGAGTGGTGTCTCTGCGCTCTCCAAGGAGGAGTGGCAGGGAGGAGAAGATAGAGAGATGAGGGAGAACGTGGAGACCTAGGGTGCGTTCCAATATGCGACCTCCACTTGTGCTTTTGGCCTGTAATATGTCATGATGTCATCACTGACAACATCATTATATTTCAATATCTCGCAAAAGCTCAATTATTAAGTCATTTTCTCCTTTGCAAATTGGATGGTGAATGAAGAATAGTCCCCCAAAAATTGTTTTGTGTCTGTCTGTCTGTGTGTCTGTCTGTCTGTGTGTGTGTCTGTCTGTGTGTGTGTCTGTCTGTCTGTGTGTGTGTCTGTCTGTCTGTGTGTGTGTCTGTCTGTCTGTCTGTGTGTGTGTCTGTCTGTCTGTCTGTCTGTGTGTGTGTCTGTCTGTCTGTCTGTCTGTGTGTGTGTCTGTCTGTCTGTGTGTGTGTCTGTCTGTCTGTGTGTGTGTCTGTCTGTCTGTGCATGTCTGTGCCTGTGCCTGTGCCTGTGCCTGTGTCTGTGTCTGTGTCTGTGCCTGTGTCTGTGTCTCTGTCTGTGTCTGTGTGCTCAGTTAATCACGCAAGCCAACGATTAGCTTAGAAGGCTTGTGTGTGCGCGCATGCGTGCGTGTACGCTCTCACATTGTACGCGTGAATACTCGCACTAGAGTCAGCTGCCTTCAATGACATTCCATCAACATTCTCCAGGATCTTGTGGTTGAGTTCTTCAGATAATTACAGGAAGTATTTCTCCCACATATTCACACTATTCAACTCAACTATTACACTTATCCAAGACATTAAAACACTGCTGGCCTAATGACGGGAACTATTTCTCCAATCTATTCACACTATTCATCTGAGGTATTACACTTGTCCACAACACAACAAAGACCTACAGTAGGCGGTTTGGTCAAGCGAGTCAAACGCACATGTTTGAAAAGTGCGTGCCTGAAACTTGATCCGCAGTGACTAAAACGGTCTCTTTGGTGTTCTACTGCATCCATTGACAGTAGATATACTGTCAATGACTGCATCAAACCTTCATCTCAAAGTTTTACGCTGACAACTTGAACGTCGTTGATGTTACTGTTGATCTCTTGTTTTTCGAAATGATGCTATCTGGCCCGGTTACTTTTGATTTATTGATTTTAGGTTAAGACAACTGTGCACGCACGCACACACACGCACACTCACACACACACACACACTGCCTCAATGCAGGCACGCACGCACACACACGCACACATGCACACTCACACACACACACTGACTCAATGCACGCACGCACGCACGCACGCACGCACACACGCACACACACACAAACACACACACACACACACACACACTGCCTCAATGCCTGAAAACATCCCTGGGTGCTGGAAACATCCCTCCATGACAATGATATCTATAAATACAGTACAGTGAGTCACGGTAAGCAGAGCAGAGCAGAGGGCCAGTTGAGTTCTGTGTAGTTGCTCCAACTATATGGTCACTTCTTGGACTTTAATGCCAAATCTTTTTTCTACAGGCAGGGAGGGGCTATCCCACTGGCTGAAACACACACAGTCTGGGGAAGACTTCGTCTTTAATAAGACCCTAACAGGCAGATGCAAAGATCACAAACAGGCCTGATTCAGATTAGCTTATTGGAGTGTGTGTGTGTGTGTGTGTGTGTGTGTGTGTGTGTGTGTGTCTGTGTGTCTGTGTGTCTGTGTGTCTGTGTGTCTGTGTGTGTGTGTCTGTGTGTCTGTCTGTGTGTCTGTGTGTGTGTGTGTGTGTGTCTGTGTGTGTGTGTGTGTGTGTGTGTGTGTGTGTGTGTGTGTGTGTGTGTGTGTGTGTGTGTGTGTGTGTGTGTGTGTGTGTGTGTGTGTGTGTGTGTGTGACATGACACATTTTTCTCATGGCCTTCTGGAATGAGAGTCAGAGGGTGCTCAGTGTGGCGCAATGTGGAGTCTCTTTTTTTGGAAGCCAGAGGGGAAGACTACAGTACAGTACAGTACAGGCATGGGAACACTGCACAGAACCTGAGCACGCACACACGCACACACACACGCACCACACGCACACACACACGCACAATGTGAAGAAAGTCTCACACACTGATGCACACACACACGCACATACAGTAAACACACAGGCACACACACACACACACACACACACACACACACACACACACACACACACACACACACACAGGCGCGTACACACACACACACACAGCCAGTAAATCTCAGCAGAAAAGCGCCCAGAGGAGGCATGGGAACATGTGACCGCAGGCCCCAGCTGTGTTTTGTAAATATGGCCCCCGCAGCTCCTGGCTCTATATAATAAAGAGGAATCGAAACACGCCCACTCAATGCAAAAGCGTGTGCTCAAGTTGGGTCTCCTAAGGGGGCGTTGTCCCGTACTTCTTCTTCTCTTTTTGAGGTGTTTGCGCAAGACCTGCGCTACCGCCATCTACAGCGCTAAGGGGACTCCCTTTAGCAGTCACGAAAAACATGATGGTACACACACAAATCAGTGTCTCCTACTGTCAGTGTTGCCAGATTGGGCAATTTCCCCGCCGAATTTGGCTGCTTTGGATGACCGTCTGCGGGTAAAATAGGGTATTGGGCGGGTTTTTCTGCAGATTTATAGCCATAGAAATGAATAGACTTTAGTTTATGTTGGGTGGGATTTGGTGCCTCCCTCCGGGCAGGTTTTGAGCATTTTTTTTTTAAATCATCCGTCACACCTGGCAACCCTGCTTACTGTACCATGTATCCTGCACCTGCACCCCTGCCTGCTTACACTTCACCCTGCATGCCCCTGAGAGGAGAGAGGGGAGTGTACAGTACGGGCTGGAAACAGCAAAGTCCTGAACTAACCTCCGTAGGAGAGGAGAGGAGAGGAGAGGATATAGGGGGGGGGATATTGGTGAGTGGGGCAGGATGTGGGAAGCCAAATTAAGATGGAGGTTGGATAAAGTGGTAAAGGGGTTCATATGGCCTGACACAGACACACAAACAGACACACACACAGACACACACACACACCATTGTGCAGCTCATATGACCAGCACTCTCCCACCCGTACACACACCTTCGCCATATACACAAGCTGCTTTGCTACACACACACACATCTGTGTCCTATCTCACTAGATCTGATTCGCTTGGCAAATTATGATGGAGGTGGGATAAGCTGGTTTATATTGTCTGCACTCACACACTCGCACACACAAACGCACGCACACACGCGCACGTGCACACACACACATGCACGTGCACACACACACACGTGCACACACACACACACACACACCTTTGCCATATCCCACTACATCTGCTTTGCTTGACGTCTCTGGAATGTAAACTCTACCAGACCAGTCTCCAGTACTGGAGAATATTCTTCACTCGTTCACTTATCCATTCATCCATTCTTTTCTTCTATCGCTCCACATCTCCATCATGCCCAATTGGTTATGCATCCTCCTAGGGCTGGGCAATAGGACGATATATATCGTTATCGTGATATAAAAGTGTATATCGTGACCTTTCTCCTATTTCTATCGTGACATTCAATTGTATAAAATTGAAACAATTACTATCATTTAATTACATTTCATGTTGTCACAATACACACTATAAGTTAATGTAACTGTAAAAATAAGAATAAAAAGGTCAATTTTAAAGAAAGGTTGTTTTGCGACATGAAAAAATAAAGAGCAAATAAAGAGAATAGCTGAAAGCGAATGTAATTGTGCTATATCGTGATATATATCGTTATCATGATATATAAAGTAATCCATATCGTGATGTTGTTTTTTTTTCCATATCGCCCAGCCCTACGTCCTCCCTCTCTTCCTCTTCCACTCTCCTCTACGCTCGCTCTTCATCCTCCTCTCCCTAGTCAAGATGAACCAAGACCATTCTCTCTTCCATCATTGGTTTATGCTGCAATCACTATCCATCACTGGTCAAGACGAACCAAGAGCATTCTCTCTTCCCTCATTGCTTTATGCTGCCATCACTATCCATCACTGGTCCCTCTACCTCCCTTTACTGTCTCCTAAATATTGAAGCATTTTTCCATTTTCTCCCCAATAAATATTTCTCTGGTAAATCCCTCCATCTCTCCGTCTCTCTCTCTCTCTCTCTCTCCGTCTCTCTCTCCGTCTCTCTCTCCATCTCTCTCTCTGACACAGAAAGAAACCCGATTACAAATCAGTGAAATGTTTGAACCCTAGTTCAGGATAATAGCCGGATTAGCCTGCTAACTTCATATTCGCCGTGTATGCTGATGAAAATGAATTTATAATGGCCTCTAATAAGGCTTAATGAGATTTAAAACAAGCACAGGCTTACTAGCGCTCAACTCAACTGGACCACCTCACACCCCACCACCCCACCGCAACACACCGCACCACACCGCACCGAGCGGCCGCAATAATCTTTAAAGCACACAAATGAATAGCCTACCTGATACCAGAGGAAGCCGGAGGAGTCCAGCCACGATATAATAAAGGGAAACCACATATTATATTATTATGTAACATAAAATAACATTACAGCAATGAATACCCAATACAAGCCAGACTCATCCAATCACGATATATAAGAGGGAAACCACATACTATTATGTTACAATATGCAATATAATATTGTAATAATGATATTACTAATTAAATACATTATGTTTAATATACCACTTTATATATCATACAACACCATATACCATAAGCTTACTGTCATAACATTACATATTCAATATCCTGTTATTTTTGGTGTTGCACTACAAAGCTGCCGAGTGCGTGACATCTTCCGATCAGACGTGTCCGCACGCACTAATGGCAACTCCAGACAGCTTGGGATGCGCTATAAAAAGCAGCTTTGCCACCTGATCTTCAAGGTCGACAACAACGCTGCTAGCAGGAGGGAAAGCTATTGATCAACACATTAAAACACACACGCGCACACGAGCACGTGCTCACGCACACGCAAGCAGGCAGAAATGCACAAACATGCATACACGCACACACACACACACACACACACACCTTTGCCATATCCCACTACATCTGCTTTGCTTGACGTGTCTGGAATGTAAACTCTACCAGACCAGTCTCCAGTACTGGAGAATATTCTTCACTCTTCTTCACTCGTTCACTTATCCATTCATTCATTCCTTTCTTCTATCGCTCCACATCTCCATCATGCCCAATTGGCTCTGCCTCCTCCTAGGGCTGGGCAATAGGACGATATATATCGTTATCGTGATATAAAAGTGTATATCGTGACCTTTCTCCTATTTCTATCGTGACATTCAATTGTATAAAATTGAAACAATTACTATCATTTAATTACATTTCATGTTGTCACAATACACACTATAAGTTAATGTAACTGTAAAAATAAGAATAAAAAGGTCAATTTTAAAGAAAGGTTGTTTTGCGACATGAAAAAATAAAAAACAAATAAAGAGAATAACTGAAAACGTATGTAATTGTGCTATATCGTGATATATATCGTTATCGTGATATAAAGTAATCCATATCGTGATATTGTTTTTTTCCATATCGCCCAGCCCTACCTCCTCCCTCTTTTCCTCTACCACTCCCCTATGATTTTGACCGTAGTGTATGCTCTTCCTCCTCCTCTCCCTAGTCAAGACGAACCAAGAGCATTCTCTCTTCCCTCATTGCTTTATGCTGCCATCACTATCCATCACTGGTCAAGATGAACCAAGAGCATTCTCTCTTCCATCATTGGTTTATGCTGCAATCACTATCCACTATCCACTATTACTGTCTCCTAACTTTTGAAGCATTTTTCCATTTTCTCCCCAATAAATCTCTCTCTCTCTCTCTCTCTCTCTCTCTCTCTCTCCGTCTCTCTCTCCGTCTCTCTCTCCATCTCTCTCTCTGACACAGAAAGAAACCCGATTACAAATCAGTGAAATGTTTGAACCCTAGTTCAGGATAATAGCCGGATTAGCCTGCTAACTTCATATTCGCCGTGTATGCTGATGAAAATGAATTTATAATGGCCTCTAATAAGGCTTAATGAGATTTAAAACAAGCACAGGCTTACTAGCGCTCAGCTCAACTCGACCACCTCACACCCCATCGCAACACACCGCACCGAGCGGCCGCAATAATCTTTAAAGCACACAAATGAATAGCCTAGGGCCTACCTGATACCAGAGGAAGCTACGATATAATAAAGGGAAACCACATATTATATTATTATGTAACATAAAATAACATTACAGCAATGAATACCCAATACAAGCCAGACTCATCCAATCACGATATATAAGAGGGAAACCACATACTATTATGTTACAATATGCAATATAATATTGTAATAATGATATTACTAATTAAATACATTATGTTTAATATACCACTTTATATATCATACAACACCATATACCATAAGCTTACTGTCATAACATTACATATTCAATATCCTGTTATTTTTGGTGTTGCACTACAATATCCTGTTATTTTTGGTGTTGCACTACAAAGCTGCCGAGTGCGTGACATCTTCCGATCAGACATGTCCGCACGCACTAATAACAACTACAGACAGCTTGGGATGCGCTATAAAAAGCAGCTTTGCCACCTGATCTTCAAGGTCAACAACAACGCTGCTAGCAGGAGGGAAAGCTATTGATCAACACATTAAAACACACACGCACACGAGCACACACGCACACACGCTCACGCAAGCAGGCAGAAATGCACAAACATGCATACACGCACACACGCGCACACACACACACACAACTTTGCCATATCCCACTACATCTGCTTTGCTTGACGTCTCTGGAATGTAAACTCTACCAGACCAGTCTCCAGTACTGGAGAATATTCTTCACTCGTTCACTTATCCATTCATCCATTCTTTTCTTCTATCGCTCCACATCTCCATCATGCCCAATTGGTTATGCATCCTCCTAGGGCTGGGCAATAGGACGATATATATCGTTATCGTGATATAAAAGTGTCTATCGTGACCTTTCTCCTATATCGTTTCTATCGTGATATTCAATTGTATAAAATTGATACAATTACTATCATTTAATTACATTTCATGTTGTCACAATACACACTATAAGTTAATGTAACTGTAAAAATAAGAATAAAAAGGTCAATTTTAAAGCAAGGTTGTTTTGCAAAAAAAATAAAGAGCAAATAAAGAGAATAACTGAAAACGTATGTAATTGTGCTATATCGTGATATATATCGTTATCGTGATATAAAGTAATCCATATCGTGATATTGTTTTTTTCCATATCGCCCAGCCCTACCTCCTCCCTCTTTTCCTCTACCACTCCCCTATGATTTTGACCGTAGTGTATGCTCTTCCTCCTCCTCTCCCTAGTCAAGACGAACCAAGAGCATTCTCTCTTCCCTCATTGCTTTATGCTGCCATCACTATCCATCACTGGTCAAGACGAACCAAGAGCATTCTCTCTTCCCTCATTGCTTTATGCTGCCATCACTATCCATCACTGGTCCCTCTACCTCCCTTTACTGTCTCCTAAATATTGAAGCATTTTTCCATTTTCTCCCCAATAAATATTTCTCTGGTAAATCCCTCCATCTCTCCGTCTCTCTCTCTCTCTCTCTCTCTCTCTCCGTCTCTCTCTCCGTCTCTCTCTCCATCTCTCTCTCTGACACAGAAAGAAACCCGATTACAAATCAGTGAAATGTTTGAACCCTAGTTCAGGATAATAGCCGGATTAGCCTGCTAACTTCATATTCGCCGTGTATGCTGATGAAAATGAATTTATAATGGCCTCTAATAAGGCTTAATGAGATTTAAAACAAGCACAGGCTTACTAGCGCTCAACTCAACTGGACCACCTCACACCCCACCACCCCACCGCAACACACCGCACCACACCGCACCGAGCGGCCGCAATAATCTTTAAAGCACACAAATGAATAGCCTAGGGCCTACCTGATACCAGAGGAAGCTACGATATAATAAAGGGAAACCACATATTATATTATTATGTAACATAAAATAACATTACAGCAATGAATACCCGATACAAGCCAGACTCATCCAATCACGATATATAAGAGGGAAACCACATACTATTATGTTACAATATGCAATATGCAATATAATATTGTAATAATGATATTACTAATTTAATACATTATGTTTAATATACCACTTTATATATCATACAACACCATATACCATAAGCTTACTGTCATAACATTACATATTCAATATCCTGTTATTTTTGGTGTTGCACTACAATATCCTGTTATTTTTGGTGTTGCACTACAAAGCTGCCGAGTGCGTGACATCTTCCGATCAGACATGTCCGCACGCACTAATAACAACTACAGACAGCTTGGGATGCGCTATAAAAAGCAGCTTTGCCACCTGATCTTCAAGGTCAACAACAACGCTGCTAGCAGGAGGGAAAGCTATTGATCAACACATTAAAACACACACGCGCACACGAGCACGTGCTCACGCACACGCAAGCAGGCAGAAATGCACAAACATGCATACACGCACACACACAGACATACTATACACACCGAAAAGGTTCATTGTCTTCCCTGTCCCTGGTTTACGTGACCATTGATTATGTATTGTTAGCATCCGTGTGGGGGTATAACGGGGGAGCAGTGCTTCTTCCGGGCCCATGTGCCGCATGTTACTGTAATACAGCCACAGATTACCGCAGAGCTAAACTTGGAGCTGTGCTAGGACGGGCACGACGTCCCCTGAAAGCAGACACACACACAGGCACGCAGGCACACAGGTCAATGGCGTTTTATTTTGGCCTGAGACGTCAGGTGGTACCACCACAGCTAATGCCCATCAATCAATTAGCAATTTGTTAATTAACCCCTTAGCGCAGAGCCTATGTTCTAGCCTTACTTTCACCAAAATTGTAATGGTTATGTCTTAATCTGTTACTTAAGGTTCTTGGCAATGGCATAGCAATGTTGTTATGATGTAGTTGATTATTTTCAGCAAATAGTGAATGAAGTCTTCTTAGATAATCCATTAAAACCACCTTGCACCACCTTGCCACTTTGACGTGTTACCACTAAAACGTCACCTGGCAAGACCAAAAGCCAGAAACGTACGTTCGCGCACACACACACAGACACACACACGCACGCGCACACCTATGCGCACGCACGCACGCACACACACACACACTACATCACAGTCATCAAGAATTTCTCTTCAAGTACTGAACAACCACATACATACGAGGCACACAATCAATTACATGCCTGCAAGTGTAAATTCAAAAGCAAGCGTGTGAGTGTGTGGCCATGAATTCCTTCTATTCCGTTCACAACAAGCAGGCTAAAGTAATATTAATAAATCCATATCAATAAATCAATCCAATCCACAGCTCTCTCTGCTAATAAGAAACACACTCAGGGGGCCTTGACCACAACCCTGAAGGAACTCAACCAAGAAACCAAAACAAGGCCAGGAGACAACACTGCTGATATCAGAATTAGTCTCTCTCTCTCTCTCTCTCTCTCTCTCTCTCTCTCTCTCTCTCTCTCTCTCTCTCTGAGAAGGTGAAGTTTCTCTCCCCCTTCTCACTGGCACGTGGGTCAAAGGCGTCCAAAAAGGAATTGTCATTCAGTGTAACGGATACCTTCTTCTGACTGTAACGGTAATTTAAAAAAAAAAATGTTTCAAGTGAATGGATGACAGCCGAGGCTTTCATGAATTCACTTGAAAAAAAAATAAAAATAAAAAGAGTCGTGTTTTTTACAGTTACAGTCAGCAGAAGGTATCCGTTACACTGAAGGACAATTTCATTTTGGACGTCTTTGACCCATGTGGTGTGTGTGTGTGTGTGTGTGTGTGTGTGTGTGTGTGTGTGTGTGTGTGTGTGTGTGTGTGTGTGTGTGTGTGTGTGTGTGTGTGTGTGTGTGTGTGTGTGTGTGTGAGTAAATGTCTTCTTACAAATCATAACAGAGCAAATTTGGAGGAAATTGTCCTAAATGGCTGCTTGGCTCCAGAATTCCATACAACGAGGTGATGGCAGACACACACACACCCACACACACACACACACACACACAGAGGTTGTGCAAGCATTCCAACCACAACAGCCACTGTGGCGGTTATGTTCACCACACTGGCAGTCTGGTCCGGTCCCAGCACTCCCATTGTCTCTCTCTCACACACGCACACACCCACACAAGCACACACACACACACACACACACACACACACACACACAAGCACACACACACACACACGTGCGCGCACACAGCAATTGTCTTCCACCAGCTGCAGTCTCCCCTCCACAGCAGCACTGGCAAGGCTGGAAGGGCCTTGGCTGCAGCACACACACACATACACAGACACCTGTCGTGTCACAAACACACACACTCCTCACATAGGCCCCTCTCTCTATATTTATGCACAACACTCAGACACAGACCGTTCTCACGCACACGCATGCTACTCTGGTGTGCAAACCAAGCCTCTCTGTCTATTTCAACTCAACCTCCAGCTCACAGTCTCATGTACAACAATATCCCTCCCACTCCATCCAAAGTCATGCTGATGTCTGTCTCCTTCCTAGAAGCACCACCACCACCACCATCCCCACCCCCACCCCCACCCCCCCTGACACAGGCACGCAATCAGACATCATCAGCCCTGCTCTCAGAGAGGAGAAAAAAAAATAAAAAAATAATTTAAAAAACACACACCCACACACCAAGACACCCATCCACACGTACGCACGTGTACACGCACACACACACACACGCGCGCGCGCACACGCACACGCACACGCACACGCACACGCACACGCACACGCACACACCCAAATTGAAACTGCATTTGGAGGATGCGCCTGGCTCCTTATCATCTGGCGGTCATCAATGGGAGTGAGTGCATGGCGAGCTGCCTTAATTGAAAAGCAGCAAACGAGAGAGAGAGAGAGAGAGAGAGAGAGAGAGAGAGAGAGAGAGAGAGAGAGGGAGGGAGAGAGAGAGAGACAGAGAGAGAGAGAGAGAGAGAGAGAGAGAGAGAGAGAGAGAGAGCTGTAGGACCAGAGGGAGAGAGGGATGGAGGGATGGAAAGACAGAGAGGGAAGGGATGGAGCGATAGAGGGAAAGAGGGAGAGAGTGACAGGGTAGAGGCATTGAGAGAGAGAGAGAAAGAGAGATGGAGAGAGAGGGAGAGTAATCTGCATGGCATGATGCTTCATCCCCCACTACAGCATTAATCACCCTCATAAATACCCAGCTCCATGAATTATTGCCCATCTCTTCTACAACACACACAAACACACACACAGAAACCAACACAGACACGCGAACATAGACACATGAGGACACACGCGCACATGTGCATGTGCACACACGCATAGTTACACACACATGCACGCACTCACACACACACACATGGGCACACACACTGGCACACACACACACGCACGCACATGCTCAAATTACATGCAAAACAGACAAGGAAGATCAATCATAATGTTGTCATGGCCGTTTTCAGTTAATCTCTTTATTTGCTCTTTATTTTTTCATGTCGCAAAACAACCTTTCTTTAAAATGGATCTTTTTATTGTTATTTTTACAGTTACACGAACTTATAGTGTGTATTGTGACAACATGAAATGTAATTAAAAGATATTCAATTGTATACAACTGATAAAATTACTATCACGATATAAACGATATAGGAGAAAGGTCACGATATACACTTTTATATCACGATAACGATATATATCGTCATATTGCCCAGCCCTAAGTGCAAATACTAGTGTCCAGAGCATAGGGTGAGATGCACGGTGGCAGTGCAGTTGTTCTGGAGTACAGAGCAATGTATGGTGCACAATAGGCACGTTCAGGCCGACAGTGCAATGTATGGTGCACAATAGGCACGTTCAGGCCGACAGTGCAATGTATAGTGCACAATAGGCACGTTCAGGCCGACAAAACACCGTGGCAGTGCCTGTTCCCAGCAGCACCTCATCTTGAACTGGCTGGGATGTTCATGCCAGGACCTGGGAAGTTGGTTTGTGATGGATGCAAAACAAAAAATACTAGGGTTTTTTTGTCTACTGTACGAACCGTGACGACAATGTGGAGGACAACAGGTTCAGTTGCAACATGATCTCCAAAAATTCTGTGCTCCTGGACACGGATGTTAAGGACACAAAATCCGTGTCAAGGAGCACAGATTTTGCCAAAATTCCGTGCTTCTAGACACGGAATTATTTTCCGTGATGGACACACAGAATTGCTCTCTATACTCCCACAGCTCCATGTTTCCACAGTCGGTAACACTTTAGAATAATGGATGCAAAAAAGCATTATAAAGACTTAATAAATAATTAACTATTGATGAACAAAACATTAACAAACGTTTGTAAATGATTAGGAAATGTAAACAAATGCTTGTAAATGACTAGGAAATGTTATGTTAATATTTCATATTTATCAAACATTTACAAGTTGCTTGTAAATGAATAAAATAGTCTGTTATAAGGTGTGTAAAATCTTGAATATATCATTTGTAGATATTTTATAAAGCATTAATAAAGCCTAGTTAATAATAAAAACATTTGTTAATGTTTTATTAATCATTAGTTAATTATTTACTGAGTCTTTACTAAGGAACATTATTATAAAGTGTTACCCCACAGTCTTGTGTTTTCTCAGGATTTTTCTAATTTCAATTTTTTTTTTCCTAAAAAAAAAAACATTTGTTACTGACAGGTTAGGGTTAGGGAATGTTTTGGTCAGGGCACAACTTAAATTGCTATAGCATTATTTTGTTTAGGATTAGCATTTGGTATGTATTTTCTAATGATAGAGTTAACACAGTGCTGTGGTAATAGCCTATAGAAAGCACTTCCGTGTGCCCATCACGGAAAACAATTCCGTGTCCAGGAGCACAGAAAACAATTCCGTGTCCAGGAGCACGGAATTTTGGCAAAATCCGTGCTCCTGGACACGGATTTCGTGTCCTTAACATCCGTGTCCAGGAGCACAGAATTTTTGGAGATCAGGCTGTCATTTGGGTAACACATGGTCATATAGAGAAAGGTTCAGATCCCAATATGAACGTGGGTGTTTCGCAGATACGCGCTTTAGGGGTGTGTGACCACCACTGGCTTGGGAACGGGCCCCAGCACCGTTTTAGTTCACCTGAAAACAGTAGAGTAGAGTCGGTGGGTCTAGAGCAGCAACTGTATAGAATTAGACAGATTGCAGTGTACAGTACACAGCTATATTAATTTCCTCTGGGATTCATCCAGTAGGCTACCTCAACTCCACTTCACTCCACACCACACCAGTCATGCAAGCTAAAAGATAAAAGGGTCTGGAGCAGCAACTGTATAGAATTAGAGAGACACCAGTCATGCAAGCTAAAAGATAAGCATTGGCCAGGCTTTGAACTTGTGGCTGGCTATGACATCATTTAGCCCTGTGTTCTTCATCTGGAGCTCTCAATCTCAGCCAATCGCAGCAAAGTCATCTAAGATCTTTCCACCAATCAGATTGTCTGCTCTGCTGTCCGCCATCATGGCTGCTCTGTCTCTCAGCTGATGGATTCTAATGTACTGCTCAGAGCACAGCAGCAGACACAATTAGAGAAGACTGGCCTTGCCCTGCCCTGCCCTGCCTGCAAACTATGATGAGTCATCACCATGTACAAGCTCACTCTCTCATTGCCCCTCTTTGCTAGAAAACAGAGGACGTGAGAAGAAACAGATGAGAGAGAGAGAGAGAGAGAGAGAGAGAGAGAGAGAGAGAGAGAGAGAGAGAGAGAGAGAAAGAGGGGGGGGGGGTATAAGGTGTATGTGGGAAAGACAAAGGACAAAACAAAAGATGATGGCAGAGATAGGCAGCCATGCAAAGAGGAAGAGGACAATGTAGGGAGCAAGTAAGTGATACAGAGAGAGAGAGAGAGAGAGAGACAGAGAGAGACAGAGAGAGAGGGGGGGAGGGATGGGGGGGGAGAGAGAGAGAGACAGAGAGAGAGGGGGGGGGGTTAGAGAGAGAGAGAGAGAGAGAGACAGAGAGAGACAGAGAGAGAGAGAGAGAGAGAGAGACAGAGAGAGACAGAGAGAGAGAGAGAGAAGTGCTGCATCAAACTGTACAGTAGGCCTATACTGGATGGGCAGTAGTGCATGTGACAGCTACTGGTCACTGTGTGTGTGTGTGTGTGTGTGTGTGTGTGTGTGTGTGTGTGTCACTGTGTGTGTGTGTGTGTGCAGCAGGTGGCCTTGGGGACAGGAACTGCTGCCCACCACAGCACAATGGGGCACAGCATGTGAGTGTGCAGGCATGTGTGTGAGTGTGTGTGTGTGCGTGCGTGCGTGTGTGCGTGCGTGCCTGCGTGCGTGCGGTGACAGGGGCAGCAGGGGGGCAAAGGTTAGTTTGGAGCTATTTAAAGATGCTGCCCCGCATATGGCCTCCCTCTGCCCAGCAACGCGCGTGTGTGTGTGTGTGTGT
>NC_085860.1:52699286-52701786 GCF_034702125.1 Engraulis encrasicolus | reverse complement strand
GACAAAGTGGAAGGGAACTCAGAAAGTACTTGCATTGCTCTTGACCTGACTAGTTGCGACGCTGAAAGTGTTGCGTCACTAGGAGGGCACAGCCTGGCTACTACTTAGCCATAACTGTACATTCAGAGCAAATATGACCACAGAAAATAAGTATCATTCTGTGGCCATTGAAGAAGTCTGGCCATGCACTGGCTTGATTTGCTCGATGTGATGATGACATATTTCAGATGACTTTGTCCACGGCTGAACTGGGGGAGAAATAGAGCCCAGGCACTTTTGGCTTAAAGGGGCCCCTCATGGGGGAGAAATAGAGCCCAGGCACTTTTGGCTTAAAGGGGCCCCTCATAATTAGTTGTGGAGAACTGACACACCCTTGGGCCCCCGCACCCTTGTGGGCCCCTAATTTATTACTATTTTTATTTTGCATTTCTGAAAATAGGGGCCCACAAGGGTGCGGGGCCCATCGGGAAGTTCCCACCAGCTATGGCAAATGGCCAGTCCAGCCCAGACTTTCTCCTAGGCCAAAGTGGTCAGCGGCCCTGGCTGTAGGGTTGCCAGATGAGGCTGATGATTTCCAGCCCAAAAAATGCTCAAAACCCGCCTAGAAGCACAAAATCCCGCCCAATTCTTTTGATTTCTATGGCAAAAATTGGGCGGGTTTTTCTGCTAAATGCCATTTTTACCTGCACACTGCCATCCTAAGCAGCCCAATTGGGCGGGGAAAAGCCCAATCTGGCAACACTGCCTGGCTGTGGGTGCACCATGAGGGTCGTGAGGAGGGTCATGAGTGGGTCATCGCTGGGCCATCTCTGGGCCACAGTAAGTGGGCTTCGGGTGAGCCGTGATTGAGCTTCAGCCTCTCTGGCGTCCCCAAAGCTGACATCTGCACTGGCTCATTAGCCATCCAACCCACACACTGGCTCCCCATGGACACACACAGGCTCTCTCTATCTGTCTCTCTCTCTCTAGCCGTCTCTCTCTCTATCCATCTCTCTCGCTTCCGTTTTTCTCTGTAGCTCTCTCTATCTGTCTCTCTCTATCTGTCTGTCTCTCTATCTGTCTGTCTCTCTATCTGTCTGTCTCTCTATCTGTCTGTCTCTCTATCTGTCTGTCTCTCTATCTGTCTGTCTCTCTATCTCTCCCTCTCTCCAGCCCGGAAGGGAGGCAACATTGTAAAAAAAACAGAGATTGAGAAATACTAATGGGGAGTGTATGTGAGGGGAGTAAAGATCTGTGTGTAATGTGTTGGGTGCACACACTGTTCCAGAGAGGGGTGTGGGTGTGCGACACGTGTGCATGTTTTGTGTCCCAGAGAGTTCCAGACAGGGCCCCAGTCGATACAACCACCCCTGCAGCATCAGACCAAACACGCACGCACGCATGCACGCACGCGGCCAGACACCATGAGGTCAGTTGTTTGGACGCTGACCATCATCATCATCATCCTCATCATCCTCATTGTCGTCTCCACTGGCCGCATGCACGCACGGCCAGACACCATGAGGTCAGTTGTTTGGACGCTGACCATCATCATCATCATCATCATCATCATCATCATCCTCATCCTCATTGTCGTCTCCACTGGCCGCCATGGATTACTGTGAGGTTGAGGCAGATTAGCCCAGACATCAACAGCCATCGCAAACAGTTTATCAGAAAGGCAAAATGACACACAGAGGCTGTGGACAGCACACCAGAGAGCAGTATAAACTCTTTTAATGAAATACAATCTACTCTTCAAAATGTTATTTGCAAACACTCACACACTCACTCCCTGCAAACGCACACTAGTGTTTGTCCTTGTGCAAGTTCATTCTCGCACTCGATCACAATATCATCACAACATATCATAGCATTGCTTAAAGGGACACTGTGCAGGAAATGGTCAAAAAAGGTACTGCAACTATGCTGTTTATTGAAATAGGGCTGCCTATTGCCAAATTTGATCTTTACATGAAAGTTTACTAAGTATTAAACAAATATTTTCTAGTATGGTCCAAGTACAGTCATTTTTGCAGCTTAAAATGGCTATTTTTGGAAATTCAAAATGGCGGACCATGGAGAAGATCCCCCTTTTCATGTATGAAAAGTGCATTTTTTCCAGTCATAATGAATACTTAGAATTTGATGCTGGTGGTAAGTATTCATGAAAAAGGTAACATTAGTGAATGGGCAGCATGAATTCTGGAAACAAACAACTAAAAATCTCACACAGTGTCCCTTTAATAAAAGGGGAGAACAGTAGACTTTTTTTTTTGTAAATTAATTTTAGTAACTTAATTAGTAACTTATTAACTCTTTTTCTACTAACTTTCAGAAACTTGCTTTTAGTAACTTAACTTAGTAACTTTTAAAAGTTTTAGTGGACTGTGCTGCCCTAACAGCTTAGGGACCTAGACGACTAGACTACCGGTATATAAGCCATGTTGTATTTTGTGTCTTTAATGTGCGTTTACATGTGGATTGTGGAGAAGTGTCAGGCAAGACAAATTTCTGTACA
>NC_085860.1:52694286-52696786 GCF_034702125.1 Engraulis encrasicolus | reverse complement strand
TACATGCTATTCAACATGTGGGTTTTAGAGTATGTGTGTGTGCTTGGTTGTGTGTGTTTGGTTGCGTGTGTGTGTGTGTGTGTGTGCGTGTGTGTTTGGTTGCGTGTGTGTTTGGTTGCGTGTGTGTGTGTGTGTACTTGCGTGTGCTTGCGTGTGCTTGCCTGTGTGTGTGTGTGTGTGTGTGTGTGTGTGGGTGTGTGTGCTTGCGTAGGACGAGGATATATAGTACAGGGCAGAAACTCCCCCGGATCAAAGGCAATTCTGCCCGTGAGTTATGCAGCTGCCACTCTCCCTCTTTATGACTTCTGTCAACATTGCAGTACAGCAGTGGTTCCCAAACTGGGGGTCAGGACCCATAGGGGGGTCATGGAGGTACTAAAGGAGGGTCGCGGACAAAAGGTACATTGCATAAAAATGGGAAATCCAAAAGGTTAACCTCCAACAGCTAATATATGAATTCGCTGTCCTGTGGATCTCTAGCAATTTAAGCAGACAAACTATTACCAGAGAGAGTAGAGAGAGAGAGAGAGGTTCCATTGGCCCATTGTTTCCGGGTTCTACTATTGCAAGGGTGAGGGGGGGAAATCCCCCTTTAGGCAGACCTAGGCAGACCTAAGGGCTGTTCTATTCAATGCTAGTATTATGACACGCCCCTTTAGTCAGACCGGAACCTGGTCATGTTATGTGGCCATAGAATCCTATTACATTGGCATATCTCTATATACTTAAAGAATCTCTGCTATTAATCTAACAATACAATCTGGCACATTTAAAAATCTAGCAATATTAATGGACCAAAAATTGCTAGATTTTCCACTAATAGTTTGTCCACTAATATTGCTAGAAATCCATTGCTAGGCTAAGATTATGGTGGGTGGGGTCTAGAAAATATTCTCAAATCCAGAAGGGGGTCCCCACTGGAAAAGTTTGGGAACCACTCGCGTACAGGGAGGGAAGGCGCACACAGTGAGCTCACCCTACCCTTTATTTCCAAGCAGAGCAGAGCAGCAAGTTCGGCCTTCATTTCATTTCCATTATGTTCAGCAGAGCACTGAGGTCAGATCAGCACACGCACAGTGAGTTTCGTGTTTATTTCCTTGCAGGCATTCGACATCACATGGATCAGAGAGAGAAACTGAGAGAGCTCACCCCAGGTAGTGCTGGAGGATATCGATGGACCGTACAAGGCACACAGTAGATGTTGCAATGTTACCTCAACACTATTCTGAAAGGAGGGGGACGGGCGACCTTGGATGGTGTCGTGGAGGGGTGTATCCTCAGACTCACACACATAACCTTAGGACATACATATCTGTTGGAGAGGAAGGAAAGGACTCCTATTCTTAGTAGTGCACCTATCCTTCAGAGAGCCCCTCCTTCAGAAAAAAAAACATATGAAGCTATATGTTGTCCAGTGTTTCCCACAGACTGTTATTCAAGGTGATGGGACATTAAAAGTATAGATTTTTGGAGAGGAGAGGAGAGGAGAGGAGAGGAGAGGAGAGGAGAGGAGATGACAGGAGATGACAGGAGAGGAGAGGAGAGGAGAGGAGAGGAGAGGAGAGGAGAGGACAGGAGAGGAGAGGAGAGGAGAGGAGAGGAGAGGAGAGGAGGAGTGGAGCGGAGCGGAGAGGAGAGGGGAGGAGAGGAGAGGAGAGGGGAGGGGAGGGGAGGAGAGGAGAGGAGAGGAGAGGAGAGGAGAGGAGAGGAGAGGAGAGCGTTCCAGGCTGAAATCGTATCTGTCAGACAGACCAGGAGGGCTAAATAGTGAAGGGGCTAAAAGCATCTTTGGCTGTTCTGGTCAGTGGAGAGAGCTGAGAGAGGGTTGAGGGTTGATGCGCAAGATGTGCTCTCTAGCCAGCCCTCCCTCCCCTCCTTCTCAGTATCAGTCTTAAACTTTTTACTGTTACTCTGTTGCCCTCTTCTCCCCTCTCTCGCTCTTGCTCTCTCTCTCTCTCTCATCCCGTCTACAATTCTCCCTCTCTCTCTCTCTTCTCCATCCTCTTCTCCTCTTCTCCGAAGCACAGAGAGATAAATCCTGTCTTCGACGCAGCACATGACATAAATCAGAGTGCCGCAATCTCCCAATCTGGACAAGGCAGTCTGTCAGTGGAGACACACACACACACACACGCAAGAGGACATAAACTCTCTGACACTGACACGCACGCACGCACACACGCATGCACACACACACACGCACTGACACTGACATGACACACAAACACACACAAACTCTCTGACACCGACTCTCTCTCACACACACGACCAACACATACATCCACACACTCACCACATGACCACCCTCTGATCAAAACACCCTTCGCACGCACACACACACACATATAACATGTCCACTGTGTTGTAAAATGTAGGGCTATTTGTAGGAGAGAAGTGAAAATGAGCCACGTCAATAGACTAGGAATACGCCTTGGCTGCTGTAGGCTGCAAACACACACACAGGCACAGGCACAGGCACAGGCACAGGCACAGGCACAGG
>NC_085860.1:52684286-52691786 GCF_034702125.1 Engraulis encrasicolus | reverse complement strand
AACTATTTGCAACAACCTTTTAGCAGCACAACCAACCACAAACACAGTCCCATGAACTTTGGAGAGAACGAGAGCAGTCTGATTTACTAATGGCAGTAAAAAAAAAAGAAGAAAAAAAAAAATCAATGAAAGTTCGACCAATAGTTTTCAATTAGAAAAGAATGGAGGAAAAACTGTGCTGACCTTTTCTTTATTTGCTTGCATGCGATTTCTGTGAGTCATGAAATGCAAACATACTGTACGTACATTACCTGTGGAGGAACAAAAAAAGAGCACAATCTTACGCACGTAAGCATGCACATATGCGCACACAAACACACACGCACACACAAACACTCACGCACACACAGACACGCACATACAGACACAAACAGACACAAACAGACACAAACAGACACAAACAGACACAAACACTCACGCACACACACACACACACACACACACACACACACACACACACACACACACACACACACACCCCGCAGGAGGGGAGGGTTAGAACAGGGTGAAGCCTAATGGGTCTGACTTGTAGAGAGCCTGAGGTCTAGTGACAGGCGGGCGGGCGGCGAGTAAAAAATTAAAAAGCCAGCCCTTTAATGTTCTCTGTCTGCTTCGCTTAGCTGCAGCAGAAGAACTACTCTACGATAGGGGGAGGGGGAGGTGGAGAGGCAGAGATGGAGAGGGATGGAGAGGTGGGAGAAGGGGGGTGTGGGGATGTGTTTGAGGTAGGTTGCAATCTACAATGGGTGAAGAGCAAAGCAGGGGTGGAGAGTGATGGGGTGGTGGTGGGATGCGTGGTGGTAATAGACTGGGGCAGAGGCGGAGCAGGAATGGGGAGGGATGGAGAGAGGGGAGTTGGGATGGATGGATGGATGGGTTGGGGGAGGGCAAAACAGGGATGGGGAGGGATGGGGAGGTAGGGGGAGGTAGGGATCGGTGATAGGAATAACGGTGTTGAAATGAAATTACTTTTTACCAGTAACAGGTAATATAATTAATTAGTTTGTCAATCGTTATAAAGCCGTTATATTTCCCAACCCATTACCCCCCGCTACTGCGTGTTACTGAAGAAGCATAATAATAGGCTGCGTTGTGCCGCGCCACTTCGAGAGGGGCTGTCACCCGACAAAGGGTTCTGTGATGCGCTTGGGATGGAGGGCAGGGGTGAGGAGGTAGAGATGGAGGTAGAGAGGAAAATGCACATCTACAGAGCACTGCTCACGTGCACTGACCTCTACTGCTTGTTGGAAGGCAGCTTAGAGACAGCCCTGTCTACCCTGTCTAAAGTGTTCTCTGTGTTATAAATAGAACAGCAGAGAAGGCATCGCACAGTAGGATGATGGGACAGGAACACATTGGGTGGGATGGGGTGACTCCGGGGACACATGATGCAGGCGAAACGAGCCGAGCAAAGCGAAGACAGGAGACATTCAGCATTCCATTCTGACAGCTCAACGGTGATCAGGTCACCGCGGCAAATCAAATAGAATGAAACATTTCTTTTGTTGATTTGATTGGGCCACCACAGGCGAAATTCGCTCCTCATTTACATAATATTGAACTTGAACTGGCCGAATATTTTCGCTCCAGTTCGCTCCAGTTCGCTTGCCTTCACCTCCCTCATGGGAAAGACGGACGGAGTTCACTTCACTTGGCCAAATTCGTGTGTGTCTGTCCAGCGTCAAGAGAGAGGCCAGTCTGTGCGCAGGTTAAGAACAAGGCAGCGGGGACAATGAAGGGAAGCTAGGAGATTAGGGCTGTGTTTCCCAAAAAACCTTAAGTAGTACTTAAGCCTAAGTAGTACTTAAGTATGAGGGGCCGCCTAGGCAATATATTAGAAATAGGTCTCACATCATCACTAAAAGTCTATATATACACTATTTTACCTTGCGAATGCTCTTGCCGCAACCATTTTATTTGCATGTGCAAGAACAAAATATTGTGCTTAGGCCTATAAAATGATTGTATGCATAAATGTTTAGTGATGTGGTATATTGCCTAGGGTAAGTACTACTTAGGTTTTTTGGGAAACGCAGCCCAGAGCAGTAGACAGGAGAGGTGAAATCTGCAGAGGAAAGCAGAGCTGAAAAGAAAAGAGAGAAGAGCAGAGAAGAAAAAGGACAGCAGAGGAGAAGAACTGTGGAGAGATGATCGGAGGAGCTCAGAGGAGAGAGAAGAGGAGGATAGCGAACTAGAAACAGAGGGAAATGAGCGGAGAAGAGAAGAGAAGAGAAGAGAAGAGAAGAGAAGAGAAGAGAAGAGAAGAGAAGAGAAAAGAGAAGAGAAGAGAGAAGGATTTGGAAGGGAAGGAAAGAGAAGGAGAAAACAGTAGAGGAACCCCAGTGCATATGACCTCTGCTCTGTCCACTCCACGTCAGCGCCTGTCCTGCACACCCACTCAACTGTGTCGGGGCCTCAGGCTGTTACCTCAGTGGGCCAATTACCCTCTGTGAGCTGCCCCCTGCCTGGCCTTGGCTTGGTTCCCATTCGCACTGGGTAGTAGAACCAAACCAGACTGGCAGCCAGTCAGCCGGCCCTTAGATTAAGCACCCATGCGAAGCCAGTATGCCATGAGCCTCGCACCCCCTCACCGACACATCAAGGATTGCCGGTCTCCCTCTCTCTTACTTTCATACAGTGCATATCTCTCTCTGGCTATCGCTCGCTCTCAGCCCTCCTCACCCTCTAATCCCCCTTAGCCACACCCACAGCCCTGCACCCTTTCTATACCCTCTGCATCTCTTTTCCCTTGTCTGTCTGTCTGTCTCTCTGTCTGTCTGTCTGTCTGTCTGTCTGTCTGTCTGTCTGTCTGTCTGTCTGTCTGTCTGTCTGTCTGTCTGTCTGTCTGTCTGTCTGTCTGTCTGTCTATCTATCTTTCTGTTTCTCTCCCTCTATCTACCTTTCTGTCTATCTATCTTTCTGACTCTCTCTCTCTCTCTTTTCCCTTCTCTATCTCTCTCTCTCTCTATCTTTCTGTCTCTGTCTATATGTCTCTCTCTCTCTCTATCTTTCTGTCTCTGTCTATATGTCTCTCTCTCTCTCTCTCTCTATCTCTGTCTCTCTCTCTCTCTCTTTCTGTCTCTGTCTATCTTTCTCTCTCTCTCTGTCTATCTGTCTCTCCCTCTCCGTCTCTCTCTCTCTCCACATGTTCAATTAGGCAACAGGCTTCTCAGTGTATGTTCCCTCTCAAGATGATTAATGGTTTGGTCAACATCCGTGCTGAACACTGTAAATGAAAGACAAACAGTCATTTGGGGGGGGTCTGAGGCAGTTATGGTGTTACGTCATTCAGAGAGAGAGAGAGAGAGAGAGAGAGAGAGAGAGAGAGAGAAAGAAAGAAAGAAAGAAAGAAAGAGAGAAAGAAAGGGAGAGAGAGAGAGAGAAAGAAAGGGAGAGAGAGATAGAGAGAGAGAGAGAGAAAGCTAAAGAGGAAAACTGAAAGAGGAGAGAGGGGATTAGGGGTTGACAGATTATCCTTAACATCTGTGTCGAGCGTTGGTTGACGTTGTTGATTGCGCCGAAAAAGCTTTTAGTTGTCTGGCGTGAGCTAAACAGTTTGCATTGGCCACAACAAAAAAAGACAGACCAACAGTCCATTCCTCTCGTGAACAGTGTTGCCAGATTGGGTGGGTGCCGGCCCAATTGGGCTACTTGGGACAAGCGTCTGCGGATAAAAACGGGAAAAATTGGCCATTTGGCTCTTTTTTCAGCCGTTTTGGGCCCATAGAAGTCAATGTAATTTGGTGAATTTGGGCGGAATTTTGTGCATTTTGGCGGTTTTTGAGAGCATTTTGGGCGGAATTTGGTCAGACACATCTGGCAACACTGCTTGTGAAGCTAACTGGCCTAGCAGAGGCGGCCTGTAAAAGCGGGTTACAACAACACAATGGGGCACACCGAGGGAAACATCCCCTAGCAAAATAAACTTTTAACGAGACCACACCCATCACACTGTGACTGGACACACTCGACTCTGCCTATGGGCATAGCAACAGGACGACACACATGGGACCATATGCACTGCAGACCAAAATGAGATTCACAGGCACGCACATGCGCACACACACACGCGAACACACACACGCATGCGCGCACACGCAAACACACACACACGCGCGCGCACACGCAAACACACACACACGCGCGCGCACACGCAAACACACACACAGACAGACACAGACAGACACACACACAGACGCACACACACGCACACACACAGACGGACACACAAACACACACACACACGGACACACACACGGACACACACAGGACAGGACATATACAGAGCGAAATTTGATTCTGTGATGGAGGGGGACAGTCGTTCCTAATTGGGCTTAAACATAAAGCTGTTTTGCCGTTCGTTGCCTCGCAACCAACCAACTCAACACCCAACAGAACCTGAGACCGCGTGCCGTGCGGTGACAAAACAGGCCATATGGGGCGGCCAGTGCGGGGGGCGGGGGCGCCGGGGGGGGGGGGGGGGGGGGGGGGGGTGTATCAGACGACTGAGGGGGTCAGCGTGGGAGCCATGTATGGGGGTCTGTTAGACGACCTCCACCCCCACTCCCACCACACATGCCTGCATGCACACGCACACACGCACACGCACACACACACACACACGTACACGCACACGAGCATGCACACGCACACGCACACACACGAGCATGCACACGCACACGCACACGCACAAACACACACACATGCACAAACACACACACGTAAACCCTGGTTGAGGGGCTAACGAAGCTGATTGAGGCGCTAAGAAAGTTGGTTGTGAATGTCAATCACACTCACACACTCATGCATATCTGAGCCAGGGGCCCAAAGAATGAAATCCAGTTATGTAACCTCCATCTCACTCAGTGCTGGGTTAGTTAGTACTACACATACGGTCACATATGCACGCGCACGCACACCTCATCCAGCACAGTATCAGCATTAGCGGTTGGTATTGTCATGTGCTGACAGCTGAAAGACATTAGCTCCTCTGGTCTTCGTCCACACCACTAGCCACAAGCGCTAACAACCAGCTCGCACACACGAACGCACGCATGCACGCACGCACGCACTCACCAACTCCAGACTACCAGCCACAGTGCTAAAAACCAGCACGCACACATGCACGCACACACGCACGCACGCACGCACCAACTCTGGACTACCAGCCACAGTGCTAACCACCAACACACGCACCAATTACCCTACAGACCAGCGCCAAGCAGTGGATGGAGGGAGAGAGAGACACAGAGAAAGAGAGAGGGGGGGGACTCATTGTGGGAAAGTTAGAATTTGTGTGTGTGCGCGCGCACGTGTGTGTGTGTGTGTGTGTGTGTGTGTGTGTGTGTGTGTGTGTGTGTGTGTGTGTGTGTGTGTGTGTGTGTGTGTGTGTGTGTGTGTGCGTGCGCGTGTGTGTGTGCGTGTGTGCGTGTGTGTAATGTGTGTGTAATGTGTGTGTCCACAGATAGCGCATTCAGGCCGACTGAGAACCGTGCTGGAGCCCGTTCCCGCACCTAATCGCGAACCGACCGTCGTGTTCACGCCACAGATATTTGCGTTCGCAAACCGGAAAATTGGTTCGCAATGCGAACCGCAAAATACCAGGTTTTTCTCTGCGAACCGTGACGACAGCGTGGTCGTCAGCAGGTTCATCCGGGTAACACAGTCACGTGCGGAAAAACTTCAGAGCCCGGTATGAACACTGGCGGTTCGCAGACAAACACTTAAGTGCCGAACGTAACTGGTGCGAGCACCGACACCGGCTCCGTTCTGGTCGGCCTGAAAGCCATAAGAGTGAGTGACATTACATATTGGGTTCTTTCCACATTATCTCCATGAAAAGCTCATTTAACGTAAACCCTGTTTCCATTTCATCAATTATCAACAGTGGGATCAATTCTCATTAGGTGCCAGATACTTCGCAGAAGTCTACACAGTCATCATTGGACAGTACACAGTAACACTCTGACAATCAGAAGACTATGCAGCGATTGGGCTGTTTCCCGCCCAATTGGGCTGCTTAGGATGGCCTTGTGTGGGTAAAAATGGCATTTAGCAGAAAAACCCGCCCAATTTTTGCCATAGAAATCAATAGAATTGGGTGGGATTTTGTGCTTCTAGGCGAATTTTGAGCATTTTTGGGCTGGAAATCATCAGTCTCCTCTGGCAACCCTGTCAGAAGACTATGCAGCGATTACAAGGCGCAAAACATGAAAACCATCATGGGACACTATACAACCATCAGTGGTCTTTCAACGACTGCCGCTCCGGGTGACACCCGACCCCCAACCGCAACCCCACCCCCGCAAAAAAGGTTCCCAAAATCTGCGAAAAGTGCCCCAAACTGCTGATAAAATCGCTAATTCCATGTTATTATTGTAAGAGTGTTTTAAAGGCACAGGAATAAAATGTTGAATGACAGCCCTAATTGGCGATTTTTGCAATGTCATCAGGGGCGGAGTTTCGTGTTAGTGGCGGTCCAGGGCAATTGCCTGGGGCCGAACCAACGAAAATCACTGGACACTGTGTGTTGTCCTAATATGGCTGAAATTCAGTCATAATACAGTCATTGAAAAATACAGTACTATGTACTGTACAACCATTACACAGCTACAATTGTGGGACACGACACAGACATTTCAGGAGATCGTACAAGCCAGGCACAGAGATACTGTTGTTAGACTGTCTCTGCCAGGCATCAAATGTGCATTATGCCATTTGAACCAAACTTTGACACATTCAACAGCCTCAGTGCTCCATGCTGCAAACATGTGCACACACACACACACTGACACACACACACACACAGTCTGTGTGTGTGTGTGTGTAAAATGCCTTTCATGTGTGAGCGGGAGGAGGTGGTGAGGTGCCGAACACAGGAGAGAACCTCTACACAGCTCAATGCCTCTGAGGCAGGCCAGTATCACTGCATGACAGAGAGAGAGGGGGGGGGGGGCAGACAGTCACTCTCACACACACACACACACACTCACACACACATCATCCATGTATGCGCGCGCACACACACACCACACCACACACACACATCATCATGCATGTCATGCAAGTACACACACACACAAACACACACAATCATGCATGTCATGCATGTACACACACACACCCTAGCATCACGGCTGAGGAGTCTGAAAGGGTCACGGACCGCTGGGCTAAAGCAGCAAAGAGCACACATGAGCGACAAAAGGCCTCACACTCTGTTGTCCTCTCTCTCTCTCTCTCTCTCTCTCTCTCTCTCTCTCTCTCTCTCTCTCTCTCTCTCTCTCTCTCTCTCTCTCTCTCATCTATTTCTCTCTCTCTCTCTCATCTATTTCTCTCTCTCTCTCTCTCTCTCTCTCTCTCTCTCTCTCTCTCTCTCTCTCTCTCTCGCCCTCTCTCTCTCTCTCTCTCTCTCTCTCTCTCTCTCTCGCCCTCTCTCTCGCTCTCTCTCTCGCCCTCTCCCTCATCTTTTTCTCGCGCTCATCTCTCTCTCTCTCTCTCTCT
>NC_085860.1:52649286-52679286 GCF_034702125.1 Engraulis encrasicolus | reverse complement strand
CTCTACTCTCCTCTCCTCTCCTCTCCTCTCCTCTCCTCAACTCTACTCCCCTCTCCTCTGTCCTCTCCTATAACCTGATTATAGTAATGCGCTTAGGCCTGCATTAGAGAACATTGCCCAAAACACACACATGCGGACGGACAAACCAACCTCCCCACCACTCAACAACAATCTCTCGCACGCGCGCCGCGTACGCCGTCTCTCTCTCTCTGTCTATCTCTCTCTGTCTGTGTGCCTGTCTCTCTCTCCTCATCCATGGGTTTGTACGGGTTATATGACACCATGTTGTCAAGATGACCAAACATGGCGGGCTGATACTGACGGATCTGACTAAACATTTACCAGTGACTCAGGGGTAAGAGTCAAAATAAGACTTGAGCATTTGAGAGAAAGAGGGAGAGATGGGAGAGAGAGAGAGAGAGAGAGAGAGAGAGAGAGAGAGAGAGAGAGAGAGAAAGAGAAAGAGAAAGAGAAAGAGAAAGAGAAAGAGAAAGAGAAAGAGAAAGAGGGAGCGAGAGCGAGAGCGAAAGCGAAAGCGAAAGCGAGAGGCAAGATGAGTGAAGATGTGAGCGAAGCCTGAACAACATTTTCGGAGCTGTAAGTGGACAGGCTGAGCAGCAGGCCCACAGAAAAATGTGGAGGAGGACCAAGCAAGGAGGTCTACATTGGGACCAAGAGATATGGAGAGATGTAGAGAAAGATGAAGAGAAGAGAAAGAGCGAGAGAAAAGAGACAGAGGAAAAGAGACAGAGGAAAAGAGACAGAAGAAAAGAGACAGAGGAAAAGAGACAGAGGAAAAGAGCACAGGGACCCCCGGGTGAGAGTCCACAGAGCAAACAATCAGTTCAAGGGCTTAGAACTCGCTGGGAGAGAGGGAGAGGGAGAGAGGGATAGAGGGAGAGTGAGAGGAGGAAGAGGGAGAGAGAGAGAGAGAGAGAGAGAGAGAGAGAGAGGGACAGAGGGATAGAGGGAGAGAGAGAGGAGGAAGAGGGGATTGAGAGGGAGAGAGGCCAAAACATGGAGGATGACTTGAGGAGGTAGAGAAGAAACTGCCATCTTCCTCCTTCTATCCACACTAATACTCCTCATAAAGCATTAATTGCAGAGAGCTGCTGGTGGCTGAAATGTCTTGGCGTTGAGGCGTAAGACTGCACATTTAGTGAGGCACAGCAGGGTGCACACACTCTTGCACACACGTATGCACGTACGCACACATGCACGCACACACAGTGAAGGCCCCCACACTTCTCTAGCAGCCAGTATATCATCCAACCACATCAAAGTGGCTGCACGAGGATCGAGGATAGGCTAAGTGTTTCCATCGACCACACAAGGGTGTCCATTGTTTATGAGGCTGCTCTGCTCTTTACACAACAAGGAGGAGGAAAAGAAGAATCAGGAGAATGATAAAGTTGGAGGAGGGGGAGAAGAGGAGGAAGAGGAGAGAAGAAGAGGAGACAGGAAAGGAGAGATAGGTGGAGGAGAAGAAGGAGGAGGAGGAGGAAGAAGAAGAGGGGGAGGAAGAGGAGGAGGAGAGAAAGACAGGTAAAGAGAACTAGGAGGAGGAAGAAGAGGAGGAGGAAGAAAGAAAATGAGACCGGGAAGGAGAATTAGGAGGCAGAAGAAGAGGATGAAGATGAGGAAGAGGACACCGGGAAAGATAGATATGAGGAGGAGGAAGAGGAGGAAGAGGGGAGGAGATGAAGACACAGGGAAGGAGAGATGAAAAGAGGAGGAGAATCCAAATGAGAAGTCAGAGGTGGAAGAAGAGGAAGGAGAAAAGCTGGCTTCCTGCCCAACCCCTGGATGCCAGGTGTGGGAGGAAGATTAGGAGGAGGATGAGGAGGAAGATGAGGAGGCATAAACACAGTCAGGATATTGATTGGCGGAAAAAGTCTCAAAAAAGCCTCAAAAAAGCCGCTCTGCATTGCTTGACAGCTGCGAAACCTACTTTGCTATCGCCAACGTAGGCGGAACGAGGAACAAGGTTGCAGGGCAGAGGAAACGACTGGAGCAACGTATTGAAACTAGGGATGCAAACGATTAATCGATAAATCGACTTTAATCGATCAATACATTAATCGATTAAAAAACATTAATCGCAATTAATCGACAATTCAACTGACAAGAGACCCAGGTGAAATAGGTATGTGAAGAGTGTGTGTGAAGGGGTGGGAGTAGTGGGAATATTTAAATCACCTTTGGATTAAAGAATTGAAAATTTTTTTTTTTAATAGAAATATTGAGATTTCTGGGGAAAATGCCGCTTATCAATTAATCGTAAGTCGATCGATAAGGCTATCAACTAATGATTAATTAATTAATCGATAATTTGCATCCCTAATTGAAACGTACACACAGTTACGTGGTCCTTTACACATTTGCCAGTGACATCATCCATAGCATTGCATAAGTTAGCGCATCATCGCTGCGTCTGCGTTCCTTATGCTCCCCAGTAACCGGCTGCTTTTGATGGCCACCACTACACAAACATTCAGCATTACGGAAGTCATAACTCTGGCAATAATGAGTGCGATACAATATGCGACCTTGCCTCCTCCACTTGTGCTTGTTTTCTCGTACCAGGATGTAATATGTCATGATGACATCACTGACAACAGCATTATATTTCATTATCTTGCAAAAGCTCAATTGTAAAGTCTTTTTCTCATTTGCAATTGGGATGGTGAATGAAAAACAGTCCCTCAAAAGTTGTTGTGGCTAGGCTGACAGCTGGGAAACTTTATCGTTTCCTCCACGGAGGAGGGGCCAGGAGGCGGGGCGAGGCCACAAGCACAAGTGGAGGAGGCAAGGTAGCATATTGTAACGCACTCACTGAGAGGGGAGTGGGGGGTGGTGTGAGGTAAAGGAGGAGGAGGAAGGTGGGATGGAGCCGATGAGGACCAGGGAGAGGTATTTAGACTGAGATGGTGCTTGTAAAGATTGAATAAGTGCAAGTGATCCTTAAAAAGGCACTCAGATTAGGAGGCATTGAGGAGCAGAGAGCGAGAAGGGAGTGAGAGAGAGGGAGAGACAAAGAGGAGAGGGAGAAAGAGAGTAAAAAAGAGAGATAGAGAGAGAGTAAAAAAGAGAGAGAAAGAGAGAGAGAGTAAAAGAGAGAGAGAGAGAGAGTAAGAGAGAGAGAGAGAGAGAGAGAGAGAGAGAGAGTAAGAGAGAGAGTAAGAGAGAGAGAGAGAGAGAGTAAGAGAGAGAGTAAGAGAGAGAGAGAGAGAGAGAGTAAGAGAGAGAGTAAGAGAGAGAGAGAGAGTAAGAGAGAGAGAGAGAGAGAGAGAAACAGCATATGGGCATGAGACTCTAGATGATTCTCCCATGTTTTATCAGCACTAGCGTGCGTGCGTGCGTGCGTGCGTGCGTGCGCTTCTCTCTCATCATCATAGTTGGAGCAGAGGGAGCAATAACCAGGCCTCTTTACCAGGCCTGCCGACAGCGCTGACAGACCTACAACACCAGCGTTACAGCTACACAGACAGCCTGACTGCACCAGCCTACATACAGACACACGACACATGAACAACAGCCCTATAACACAACAGCCCTATAGGGCAGTCATGGGTGAGAGGTTAGGGCGTCAGACTTGCATCCCAGAGGTTGCCGGTTCGACTCCCGACCCGCCAGGTTGGTGGGGGGAGTAATCAACCAGTGCTCTCCCCTATCCTCCTCCATGACTGAGGTACCCTGAGCATGGTACCGTCCCACCGCACTGCTCCCCATGGGGCGCCACTGAGGGCTGCCCCCTTGCACGGGTAAGGCATAAATGCAATTTCGTTGTGTGCAGTGTGCAGTGTTCACTTGTGTGCTGTGGAGTGCTGTGTCACAATGACAATGGGAGTTGGAGTTTCCCAATGGGCTTTCACTTTCACTCCACTTACACACTCCAACAGCCATGTAACATAAGCTTTAGACAGAGTAGCGCAACAGCCGACATGCAGACACACTACAACAACCCTTTAACACAAGGTTTACACCATCCTTCCTACCACAACAGTCTAGAGCACTAGGCTGAATACTGAATACAGTGTATGCACAGTACAACAGCAACGCTGACAAAAAATACAGAGACTAGAAAAGAGACTTCTAAATGACATGATCTGCACAACCGCACTCAAATCAGTCATATTTCATGCTCCTTTTCCCCATTGTGCGTGCTGTCAGATTTTTTCTACACCCAACCCCTTCCTTTCTTCCACTACGCTGCACTCTCTGTAAAGCATCACAATATCCGAGACAGATCCATAACAGCCAGCTATGATTTATATGACTGGAACTGTGCACGGGGGAACACTAAAAGAGGATTTTTAAATTTTATTTTTCAGCGGTGAAGGGGGTGTTTTCCGTGAGGAGAAAGGGGTTTTCTGACGAAGCATGTTGGTTGTGGGAGTGAGAGAGAGAGAGAGAGAGAGAGAGAGAGAGAGAGAGAGAGAGAGAGAGAGAGAGAGGGAGAGAGAGAGGGAGAGAGAGAGAAAGAGAGAGAGAGGAAAAATCAAGGGAAAAGCGGCGGATATGGGATAGACACCAGCTCATCAGTCCCAGGTGGGGAAGAGAGAAAGGGGGAATTCTGACGAAGCGTGTTGGATAAAACCGTAAGTGTGGAGAAAATAAAATGGAGAAAGTAAGCGATGGAGAATATGGTTTGGTCACAGCCTTGGACATGCAACCCCACCCTAGTCAGTCCATTCCAGCACAGCACAGCACAGCACAGTCTTAACCAGGCATGGTTGGATTGGCCATAAGGCATACAGGGCATTTGCCCGGTGGACTGTTGATGACTTTGGCCACCGCTGACCTCTCCGAGTCAGATTTAAATCTTCATTTGGGCTGTTTGGTCTGTGGTCAAAATAGCCTGTAATGGATTTCTAAAAATGTAGTCACAGGCTTCATTGTCTCTCTGAATGCCTGTCGGACCGGTCTTCCCGATGTTTCATCCCAGTCCAGTCCTGCACCCAGGCAGGGCAGAGGTAGTGGTGGAGTCCCAGCCCAATGCAGCCCATATGGGGGAAGAGGGACAGAGGTAGTGGTGGAGTCCCAGCCCAATGCAGCCCATATGGGGGAAGAGGGACAGAGGTAGTGGTGGAGTCCCAGCCCAATGCAGCCCATATGGGGGGAGAGGGACAGAGGTAGTGGTGGAGTCCCAGCCCAATGCAGCCCATATGGGGGGAGAGGGACAGAGGTAGTGGTGGAGTCCCAGCCCAATGCAGCCCATCTGGGGGGAGAGGGACAGAGGTAGTGGTGGAGTCCCAGCCCAATGCAGCCCATATGGGGGGAGAGGGGCAGAGGTAGTGGTGGAGTCCCAGCCCAATGCAGCCCATATGGGGGGAGAGGGACAGAGGTAGTGGTGGAGTCCCAGCCCATATGGGGGGAGAGGGACAGAGGTAGTGGTGGAGTCCCAGCCCAATGCAGCCCATATGGGGGGAGAGGGACAGAGGTAGTGGTGGAGTCCCAGCCCAATGCAGCCCATATGGGGGGAGAGGGACAGAGGGGAGCCCATGCCAGCCAGGCAACGCAGGGGAGTATGAGGACAGCAGCCCAAGCTCAGGCAGGGGAGAGGGGCAGTAGCCGGTACTGTAGCCCCGTCCAAATGGGGAAGAGGGCCAGTGGGGAGCAGCACAACCCAGTCCAGCCCAGCCGAGGCGGGGGAGATGGACTGTGGGGGAGGCTGAGCACAGCCCCACCCAGCCCAGCCCAGCTGTGGAGGGAGGAGCAGGGGAGGGGAGGGGAGGGATGAGCAGCCAGGGGAGGGAAGAGGAGCAGGAGAGGGGAGGGGAGGGAAGAGGAGCAGGGGAGGGAAGAGGAGCAGGGGAGGGAAGAGGAGCAGGAGAGGGGAGGGGAGGGAAGAGGAGCAGGGGAAGGGAGGGATGAGCAGCCAGGGGAGGGAAGAGGAGGGAGGAGCAGGGGAGGGGAGGGATGAGCAGCCAGGGGAGGGATGAGCGGCCAGGGCTTCCTTCCTCATGGCTCCCCGAGGCGGATGCATGTCAGGGCCAGGGGAGAGCTCCACCTTTGGCCGAGCCCCACGTCTGGGGAGCAGCAAAAACCAGAGGCAGAAATGAGGAGAGGAGAGGAGAGGAGAGGAGAGGAGAGAAGAGGAGAGGAGAGTAAAACATGCTTTTGGAGCCAAACCCAGAAGCCAAGCAGGGGTTGCCGTGAGAACTGGTGGCTCAGCAAAATCTCTCTCTCTCTCTCTCTCTCTCTCTCTCTCTCTCTCTCTCTCTCTCTCTCTCTCTCTCTCTCTCTCTCTCTCTCTCTCTCTCTCTCTCTCTCTCTCTCTCTCTCTCTCTCTCTCTCTGTCTCTCTGTCTCTCTGTCTCTCTGTCTCTCTCTCTCTCTCGGCCCTCAAGTCGGCTGTTACTGTGTGATTTCTGCCGTCACAGTAATTCCTTCAGCCAGCCTAAAGCCACACTACTGTACAACTTTAGCTTGGTTGCTTGGTTTCAAGGATTCCCCTACCCAGTACCCACCAGGATTTTACAGTCAACGTTCACGGCCAAATGCCCACTTGCTACTTCATAGCCATCATCATAGCCACTTACTGTAGCTGGATACCCAATGCTGGCACCAAAACGACTTGAGGAAGAAAAATCCGCACTCACAAACTGCATCTGTGGTACCACGCACTGATGAAGGCTTGTTAGCCGAAACGCGTTTGCTTTTTGG
This sequence comes from Engraulis encrasicolus, assembly GCF_034702125.1. Classification (NCBI taxonomy): domain Eukaryota; kingdom Metazoa; phylum Chordata; class Actinopteri; order Clupeiformes; family Engraulidae; genus Engraulis; species Engraulis encrasicolus. The sequence continues at coordinate 52,672,618 of NC_085860.1, read as the reverse complement.
ACATGGTGGTAATATAAATAAATAATGAGACGCAGTTTGTGAGTGCGGATTTCTTCTTCCTTAAGTTGACGCTTTTTATCTCGCACCCAAAAGCTTTTCAGTTTTCCAAGAAGTTGAGCGCGTCCTCTGCCAATACCAAAACGACTTGGCAGGTCTGGTGGTTATTCCCACAGACCCAAGTGGCAGCCAAGAGAGAACTGCGGCAGAGACAGTAGAGAGAGAGAGGTTCCATTGGCCCATTGTTTCCGGGTTCTATTATTGCAAGGGGGAGTGGGTGGAAATCCCCCTTTAGGCAGACCTAGGCAGACCTAAGGACTGTTCTATTCAATGCTAGGAGCATTATGACACGCCGCTTTAGGCAGACCGGAACCTGGTCACGTTAGGTGCCCATAGAAACCTGTTATGTTGACATATCTCTGTATACTTAAAGAATCTCTGACTGCGGTCTCCCCCTTAACGACACATTTAACCATCTACTCACATCTACTCACTCACACAGATGGTTCACCTCAAAAATGTTTTTATAAGAACCTACTAGTGTAGACAGACACTACTGTGCAGGCGCTAGCTACTATGCTATTTCCACTCTCACAGAGTTGGTTCCAATTTAAACAGAACGGTAGCAGGGCCTGCCGTGGCCAACCAGCAGGGCACTCGCCTGCCCTGTGGCTGACCGGGGTTTGATTCCCGGCCCAGATCCTTTGCCGATCCCTTCCCTTCCCGTCTCTCTCCCAATTCGCTTCCTGTCCACCTCTCACACTATCCTATCAAAATAAAGGCGGAAAAAAACCCAGAACGGTAGCAGTATTTGGTTTACGCACTAGTCATGTAAACTTCGTTATGTTTATTCTTTTCTTGCTTCTCTTCGCAGCAATATTACAGTTGCAGAACACTGTTCAACACATGTAAACAAAATATTCCAGAAACTTGCTTTTGAAAACGAATACTGACAATATTCTGTTTGAAATCAGAATACTCCACGCATGTAACCCGCACGAGTCACAACATACATGCCACCACCAGAGACGGTCTTCACCAACGCAAGTGTTGGAGAGCCTCAGTTCTAGGGGTGGGCGGTATGGCCAAAAATGTATACCTCGGTATAATTTTAGCCACGGTATATATCACGGTATATATCACAGTATTGTACATTTGTGTATAAAATGTTAAAATTAAGCGTTTTGTGGCAAAATGACCAAAACACAATTTTTTTGCATTTTATTTTTTGGAAATGACTGGTCAGACATTGTTTTATCTTCTATGTGGGCATTCTTGTCATTCAAATCATTTGAAAACATATTTTTAAACTTTTAATCTATAACTATAACTCTACATCTACAGGACGCAATGCACTATTGCGGTAGACGGTATGAGACAAAATCTCTATCATTGATGAAAAAATACCGCACACGATATTATACCGCGGTTACCGCCCACCCCTACTCAGTTCTCATTATTGTGATGATGTGGGTCGACTGACTCTACAGGAGCCCTGGGAACAGGGAAAGCAAAAACACACAACTTGCATTGAGAACACTTCCAGTCAGGAGCAGTGCAAAACAGGCCCCAAAAGCATGGGAAACTATGGATCACACACAGACAGAGATTGCACACCCAAACATGGACACACACACACACGCACGCACACGCACACGCACACGCACACACACACACACAAACTCCTCACAGCGGCATAAAAAGGGACTTTTGTCTGCACATAGCTGCACTGGTGACATTTACCCCCCCCACCAGGCACCCCCATCGCCCCCCTAATCACACAGCTGGGGGTTCCCTAAGTGCCGTCGGCCGAGTGGAAGACAGAGGGGGGGTACAATGCAAAGGGCAACGGGGATGCCCCCCCTCCACCCCACCCCCTTCTTCTGGGAAGAAGTCAGAGCGGTATTTGAGACTGGAATGGCTGAAACCCTTGTCCCTTATTCGTGGGGTTGTGGGAGGGGGGCATAGCACACTAGGAAGTCTTGGCACACACACACACACACACACACACACACACACACACACACACACACACACACACACACACACACACACACACACACACACACACACACACACACACACACACACACACACACACACACACACACACACACACACACACACACACACACACACACACACACACCCACCCTACCCACCACACCCTAATCTTTGAGGACTGTGGGGGGCACATGGCAAAGGGCAATGGGCAATGGGGATGCAATACCCCACTGGTACCCCACCCGACCCCCCTCCCCTAATATGGGAAAAAGTCAGGGGGGGTGTGAGGGTGGTGGCTGAACCCCTTGTCCCTTCCTTGGGAGTGGGATGGCGGGTGGTGGCTGAACCCCTTGTCCCTTCCTTGGGAGTGGGATGGCGGGTGGTGGCTGAACCCCTTGTCCCTTGTTGAGGGAGAAATCCCCTCAAGCTGCAGGCCACTATGGCAGCCCCCATAGGAACATCTATTTGGAGACAAGATGTATAGGAATGTGTGCGTGTGCGTGTGTGCGTGTGCGTGTGCGTGTGCGTGTGCGTGTGTGTGTGTGTGTGTGTGTGTGCGTGTGCGTGTGTCCGTGCGTGTGCGCACGCATGTATCTGTGTGGGCGGGCATGCGTGTCTGCGTGCCTGCGTGTGTGCACGTGTATCTGAGTGTGTGTGTGTGTGTGTGTGTGTGTGTGTGTGTGTGTGTGTGTGTGTGTGTGTGTGTGTGTGTGTGTGTGTGTGTGTGTGTGTATGTGTATCTGCATGTGTGTGTGTGTATCTGCATGTGTCTAGCTTATGTGCATCTGCGTTTGTGTGCGTGTCTGTGTAGTCGGGGGTTGTCTGCATTATGGAACCAACAGGACAGCTATGCATTTCAGGACCCAACCTTGGCCTCATCGGGCCCATATTAGGAGATGTGCCTGGTTAGCCGACTCCTCGGGCAGCAAGAGAAAGCACTAACCCCAGACTTTGATGCATTAATCTCTACACAAGAGCCCTCAATGCATACAAGACAAATTAGTCAAGTCAAGCAAAATAAATTTAAAAAAGAAAACGGCAGACATACAGTTCTTTTGTTCATGACCTCACTCCAACGATTCATTAGTTAAAACCATCATTTCTCACAGCCAGCCCTGTGGTAAATATTGCCAATGATGCTCACTTCCTAAACACATTAATATAAAAGGCAGCAGATGACCTCCACATGTGAGAGGCTGGCTTGGAGGAGGCTTAGAGGTTTTCTGGTCTGCAGCTTTCTGGTCTCTCCCTCCCTCCCTCCCCGACCCTGTGCAGTGGGCCGCCGCCCGTGCAGTGCCCCCCCACGGCCGTGTCATGGCTGAGGACTGAAACGTATAAATCATTTTCTGGTCTGACTGCAGCTTTCTGGTCTCTCCCTCCATCCCCTCCCTCCGACCGTGTGCAGTGGGCTCCTGCCCGTGTCGTGGCTGAGGGCTGGTCTCTCCCTCCCTCCCCAACCCTGTGCAGTGGGCTCCTGCCCGTGTCGTGGCTGAGGGCTGGTCTCTCCCTCCCTCCCCGACCCTGTGCAGTGCCCCCCCCCCCACGGCCGTGTCGCCGCTGAGGGCTGAAACGTATAAATCATTCATCCCTCTGTATTTATAGATCTACTCCGGGGAGCGATGATGACGCGATGCGCGGACGGTACTGAGGAGGCGCGGCTAAGCTGAGGAGTAATCCATTTAGTCTAGAGATGGAGGAGGAGGACATGAAGAGGCAGAGAGGAAGAGAGGAGGAGAGGGAGAGAGGAAGAGAGAGGAAGAGAGGAAAAGAGGAAGAGAGAGGGAGAGAGGGAGAGAGGGAGAGAGGACGAGAGGACGAGAGGAAGAGAGGAAGAGAGACCCTGCATTTAGTCTAGAGATGGAGGAGGAAGAGATGAAGAGAGGAAGAGAGAGGGAGAGAGGGAGAGAGGAAGAGAGGAAGAGAGAGGGAGAGAGACCCTCCATTTAGTCTAGAGATGGAGGAGGAGAGGGTGAGAGGGAGAAAGAGGGAGGAGGAGAGGCAGGGAGGAAGAGAAGAAGAGAGATGGAGGAGGGGAGGCAGAGAGGGAGAGAGGGAGAGGAGGAGAGAGGCAGAGAGGAAGAGAGGGGGAGAGAGGGAGAGAGGAAGAGAGAGGGAGATAGAGAGAGAGGAAGAGAGAGGGAGAGAGACCCTGTGGATGTGCACACTCCCTTATAGAGATAACATACAGTACAATGGTCTTATTATGGATGTAGAACAGGGCACTGCTACACTACACTACTCTGCGCTGCACTATACTGTACTGTACTCGGCCAGAGAAATTTCATTTGTAATGGGTTTTGAAGGAGAGCAGAGCAGAGCAGAGCAGAGCAGGGAGATCCAGAGGGAATGTAATTAGTGGCTGAAAAAGCATGGCCTGTCCTACTTCACGTATGGTGGAGAAACGAAAGCTTGCTCTTATATTCATCATTTTTGGGGATTGGGACTTCCGCTAATGGCGGCGAGCTAGACAAACGCTGGTTTTTAGTCGACGTACTAATAATACATTCTACTCCCTTAAATATCCATACAACACACTCAAATAGAACACACAGACATTTTAAAAGCAAGATTAACTATGTCAGGCACAAGAAAGGGCAAAATTAAACTTGACAATCAACCTGACAAGCCTACAAAAACTTTGCCAAGTGGCAAACTCCATGTCTCTAGGTCATTTCTCAACCCTACTCCACCTCTCTGTCCCGTACACTCTCTTCCTGTCCTCTCCTCAATCAGCAAAGGCACAAAACGCCCATAAAATCTAACGTATCATTCGCACGCACGCACGCAACCGCGCACACACACGCACGCACGCACAGCCACGCACATGCACACACACGCGCGCACACACTCACGGATGCGCGGACGCACGCACGCGCGCGCACACGCACGCGCACACACACACACGCGCGCGCGCACACACACAAACAGACACACGGGTTACAAAGTGCACTTGTTCCTGGCCAACAAAATGTGTTGACGTCCTCACTACAGTGAAATAACTAGCATTTGTCTTGATCTCTTGCTGGCCATAAAGCCGGCGGCCTGACAATACTGTAGCACAACTGCAATGCAATATTTCCACTGCCATCTCCGGAACGAGGGGGAAAAGAGGCCAGACAAAAACATCACAAGTCAATACTATAGGCACAACACTAACAAAAAAAATGCCTTCAGGCCCTTTGGAAAAAATTGTTTTGGGATCATACTGTAGGTGCATTTCTCTGATTTTGTCTCTCGGTCTCCGTCTCTCTCTCCATCTCTCTCTTATCTTTCACTCTCCATATCTCTGTCTTTCTCTCCCTCACTCTCATCAGAATCCCATCTCATTTAGTCCCAATGTTAAAGCATAGTGATATCATAATAGTGATGTTGACACCAACCATCGGGTGCATGATGCCGACCCCATGACTCTTGGCCCACAGGCTCATTAGTCCTCCCCCTTCCCCTGTTGACCATTGGCATCATGCAGTCATGGGTGAGCGGTTAAGGCGTCAGACTTGCATCCCAGAGATTGCCGGTTCGACTCCCGACCCACCAGGTTGGTGGGGGGAGTAATCAACCATTACTTTACATTACATTACATTGCACTTAGCTGACGCGATTTTATCCAAAGCGACTTACAGTTAATTAGGTACAGGATAATGGTTACAGGCCCTGGAGCAATGTGAGGTTAGGTGCCTTGCTCAAGGGCACTTCAGCCATGGGTGATGGTGCTGGTGAGGATGGGATTTGATCCTGCAATCCTCTGATTTTAAGGCCAGCGGCGCTCTAACCATTGAGCCATGGCTGCCCCTCAACCAGTGCTCTCCCCCATCCTCCTCCATGACTGAGGTACCCTGAGCATGGTACCGTCCCACCGCACTGCTCCCCATGGGGCGCCACTGAGGGCTGCCCCCTTGCACGGGTGAGGCATAAATGCAATTTCGTTGTGTGCAGTGTTCACTTTTGTGCTGTGGAGTGCTGTGTCACAATGACAATGGGAGTTGGAGTTTCCCAAGGGGCTTTCACTTTCGCTTTCAGCCTCTTCCCCAGTGGTGGTTTTTTAAAGTGGGGGTACGCGATTTTTAACGTCATCAAATAATTACGCAGCTTATCATGTCAAGCCCCCCAACTGTCCTTAATCTACTGTCATTGCTTGTCATCTGTTTGGTCAATCACCTGCAAAACTGCTATGTGCTCATTCCTATTTGTATTCAAACATTGGCAAGATTTTTTTTTTTAAATCTCACTTCAGGAGAAGTGGGTGGACTGCGGACCCCCGCGTACCGCGCCCACTACACCCCTGCTCTTCCCCCCCTCTCCTGTTAAAACCGACAGCATCAAAAACCAGTAGCCGCAGTCTGCCCATTCTCCTGTTATATCAGACAGCACTAAAAGCTAAGCACAGTCTGTCCACTCTCCTGTGAAAGGTGTTGATTTTGACAAGGAATTTTGATTAAGAAACAGACAGCACTACAGTAGAAGTTTGTCATAGCCAACCCCTCTCCTGGTAAAAACGACAGCACTAGAAGTTTATCATGGTCTACCCCTCTCCTGGTAACATCGACAGAAGTTTGTCATGGTCTACCCCTGTCCTGTTAAAACGACAGCACTAGAAGCTACTAGGCAGGCACAGTCTGTCTCTGCTCGTCTATCAGAAACAGGCCATGCCACGCCGCTCTGTGTCGCCGGCTAGTGGAGAGACTGCCTGCACACCCTTGGCACAGTGTGTGGGCATGGGGGTGGAGGTAGGGGTGGACAGGGGGGCAGGAGAGGTGAGGTAATGTGGATGCCGCCTACACCCAAGAAAAATTGCATACGCAAGATTGCACGCAATGCTTGGCATGGATGGTAGATGGGATGTGGTGGAAGGGGAGTTGTGCACAGTGTGTGGCATAGGGCAGGAGGAGGTGTGGACGGGGAGGTGGATGCCGCATACACAAGATGGCAAACAGTGAATGGCATGGGGATGGAAGGGTGGGGGTGGAAGGAGAGTTATGTGGATGGTGAGGGTGGTGTGTGTGTGTGTGTGTGTGTGTGTGTGTGTGTCTGTGTGTGTGTGTCTGTGTGTGTGTGTCTGTGTGTGTGTGTCTGTGTGTGTCTGTGTGTGTCTGTGTGTGTCTGTGTGTGTCTGTGTGTGTCTGTGTGTGTCTGTGTGTGTCTGTGTGTGTCTGTGTGTGTGTTTAGGGGCATTTTGCCAGCTGAACCGTAGGGAACAACACACTGCAATCTGAAGACATGCAGCAAGAAACACATGGCAGCACTTGAGAGCTCTCTTGCCCCGCCGGGCTGCTCAGACGGATCGAATGTGCGTCCACCGACCACGCCGTGCTGCTGACGCTGCCAAACTGTCACATCTACTCCTCAGCACAGCGCTGACTGCTGCATCACCACCACGGTGGCAGCCACCCAGGGCCACTGACAGCTTTGACAGGGCCCAGGACAAAGCCATATGAAAGGGCCCCCCAGCCAGGGCCGGATTAACGCACAGGCTAGATATGGCTGCAGCCTAGGGGCCCCCACCTTCCATGGGGCCCCCGATTGGTCCAAAGTGAGAAATTGCAGAATTATGACTAGATGCAATATTGAATATTCATCCGTCATGATGAGTACAGTTGGTAGATGTGTTGTCCCTAATTCCTGGCATGTAATTACGACACTGTCCATGTAAATTTGTCACAAAATTTGCTTTCCGAGGGGCCCCACATCAACTTGTAGCCTAGGGGCCCCAGGCCATCTTAATCCGGCCCTGTCCCCAGCCCAATTAGATACAATGCAATGAGGACTCAATTCTGGGGCCCCTCTCTCCCTGGGCCCGGGACAAATACCCCATCCCCCCTCCCCTGGCAGCACACAGCACACTTAGGGCCCTTAAATATGATACTACACACACGGCTTTGGAATGGTGTATGACACCTAATGCACCACACTCAGGGCCCCAAGTTAATCAATGGCTTTGTGCAGTGGTCTAGGATATAAAGTAGCGCATACTTCATTTGTGGTCTAGACATCTGCATTCCTAACAATGGGAGACACCTCAATTCTTTCCAAACCAGATTCATATTAAAAGTAATCTAGAGTACGTTTTTTTTTTCATCTGAAAAGTTCCAAAGTCATTGTAGTTAATTCCTCAACGTGGTGAAGGGCAACTGTAAATGAATTTGCTGCACCCCTCCTCAAGGTCTTCACAGTCACCTTAACGGGTTCGGACAACCAGAGGATTTCTCGATTATATGGTATATGAGTAAATTCCACTTCCATGATAGACTGACGACGAAAACTACTGAATATTAAGCTTACTTTAAAGGGCCCTGTAATTTCCAACAGGCCTTTTCACACAGACACCAAAGTGGCACAGGCCATCCTTTCTTGAAAATGTCGTTGCTAACTAGTTAGCAGTTAAGTTGGTTGCCAATAGGCAATTGCATTGCATTGCAACTAAGTAAAGTTGCTAAAAACGCACCCCAGGTTAGCTAGATACATTTAGCATATACGCAAGTGATGGAACTAGGGCTGCCCGATTCTGGAATTTCTTATTGCTGAATTAAAAAATAAAAAAAAAAAAGGAATATATTTTATAGACGGGATGAGCAAAATAAAATGAACTGTAATAATTATGTAAAAGGAAATGGCATGAAACTTAGGTGAACAGATTTCTGGCCAGAAACACGCTCTCCAAAGGTAGGTCACTATTGCAACGAATTAATCCTGATTGAAATCACGATTTCAATAATCACGATTACAGTATATCACGATTTCAATAATCACGATTACAGTATATCACGATTTTCTATTATTTTCGATTAATTGTGCAGCCCTAGATGTAACCATGTGCTGTGGGTCAAGGCAGCATCAGACTGTGTTTGTAAGGCACTAAGGCACTCGTACGCTGGGCTTGTAGCTCAGGCCAGTGACTCACAGGCGTGTAACAGTGCTGTAAATGAGTGTCCTCGATGGCAGAGACCCCTGGCCACTGACGCCACTTTCACACAAGATTAAACGCCACTCTCTTCTCCAATCATGAGCCCCTGGCCTGGAAGCTAAGCTCCTTCCATCTCATCTCACCAGGGTGTGCTTGTTGGTGTGTGCTTGTTGGTGTGTGCGTGTGTGTGTGTGTGTGTGTGTGTGTGTGTGTGTGTGTGTGTGTGTGTGTGTGTGTGTGTGTGTGTGTGTGTGTGTGTGTGTTGGTGTGTGTTGGTGTGTGTGTTGGTGTGTGTGTGTGTGTGTGTGTGTGTTGGTGTACAAGTGTGTGTGTGTGTGTGTGTGTGTACAAGTGTGTGTGTGTGTGTGTGTGTGTTCAAGTGTGTGTACAAGTGTGTGTGTGTGTGTGTGTGTGTGTGTGTGTGTGTGTGTGTGTGTGTGTGTGTGTGTGTGTGTGTGTGTGTGTGTGTGTGTGTGTACGGGATGCAAGCCCAAGGTCAGTCATCTGCTTCAGTGATGACAGCAACAGCAGCAGCAGCAGTCCTGTGAGGGCGTTTGGTCGCCTGTGACTTGATGGCCGAATGGGGGGGTGGGGGGTCACGATAAACACGCTCCACATGTCACACACTGCACTGAGTGACCCACCCCACCAGGCAGGCAGGCAGCCCCAGAGCCAGTCTGCCCCACAGCAACCCCCCTACCCAGACCCAGTCACTCCCAGACCCAGTCACTCCCACACCCAGTCACCCCCACACCCAGCCACCCCCAGACCCAGCCACCCCCAGACCCAGTCACTCCCAGACCCAGTCACTCCCAGACCCAGTCACTCCCACACCCAGTCACCCCCACACCCAGCAGTCACTCCCAGAGCCAGGCAGCCCAGCCCAATCCGAGAAGCCCTGTGAGTGTCTCACCACACCAGGCAAACCCCCAGAGCCAGGCTGCCCCAGACCCACTGCCCTACCCAGCCAGGCCCTGTCAGGACAACCCAACTCAGCTCCAACTGCAGTTACCCCCCTACCCAGCCACCCACAGACTCACGCTGCCCCCAACTAAGGCCAGCTCCATGTCTCCATGTCAGACTCAGTGCAGCCCTGCAAAGCAGACAAGAGTCTGCTTTGCAAGGCGATGGATGTGAATGCGATGAATGTTTTTTAATCGATTAACGCAGTGGTTCCCAAACTTTTCCCCCTGCGCACCCCCTTTTACATTTCAATGTTGTTCGCGCACCCCCTAAGCAAATGTTGCACAGCCGCACATTTTGGGCAATCCTCATTCCCAATAGACCTGACGTTTTTCTTTGCCATCATTAATGGAACTTGTTGCATAAGAAGTCTAGTTATAAATGACACTTCAACTGGATCCTTCCAGCATACAATTCACCAAGAAACAATTACAAACTATGTGATGTTCCTTAATTTTTGTATAAAAACCCACATCTCAGCCATTGCTCTATTCAACTCACGCACCCCCTTGTAGCAGGTCGCGCACCCCAGTTTGGGAAACCCTGGATTAACGCATTGATTGATTAAAGTCAATGAATCGATTATTCGTTTGCATCCCTATTCCCCACCTATGTTTTAGACTGAGTCCACACACTTGACATCCGTTTTTGTTTTGCTATATTCCATGCCAAAATAACGTTTTGACCACTGATATCTTGTTCGGATTCACATACTGTGAGTCACCATACCAGGCAAGCCCCAGGCAAGCCCCAGACTGGTCCCATGTGGGAAATCTAAGCTGATGGCTCTCACCATGTGCCAAGCCATCCCACACCGCCATCAACGACAGCACTGTGGCCAACAACTGTCCTAAAAGAGAATCGCAGCACCTGTGCATCCCAACTGTCCAAGAAGAGAGAGCACTGACTGTGCGTGCGTGCGTGCGTGCGTGCGTGCGTGCGTGTGCGTGCGTTACTATCTATTAATCCACTGTTATAGTCCTGCTATAGTCTGTGGCCAACTTGTAGATCTGATACTCACAGCAGCTTAGAGGCAGGATGGGAGTATGGCAGAGAGCGTAGCATGGCTACATGGCTAGGAGTCTTTGAATATCTTAGTAAGGCTCTGTATTAAGCATGGCATGAGCACGGTTTCCAATTGCCCTCACAAATGGCTCCGAATGCCAAGCCATGGGGGAAAACAAAGGAAAGATGTGTGTGAGAGAGAGAGAGAGGGAGGGAGGGAGAGAGAGAGAGAGAGAGAGAGAGAGAGAGAGAGAGAGAGAGCACAAGAGAGAGAGAGCAAGAGAGAGAGAGAGAGAGAGAGCAAGAGAGAGAGAGAGCAAGAGAGAGAGAGAGAGCAAGAGAGAGAGAGAGAGCAAGAGAGAGAGGACAGGCAAAGGACAAAGAGTGAAAGCAAGAAAGAGCGAAAGAAAGAAAGCAAGAAAGAAAGACAGAAAGAAAGAAAGAAAGAAAGAAAGAAAGAAAGAAAGAAAGAAAGAAAGAAAGAAAATCGAAAGACAAAATTGATTCATGAGAAACATGGGAGTGAGCAGCAGGGTTCTTCCCCATCCCACAGATGCCTCATTATCAGTTCCTGACTCTGGCAGAGGTGGCCGCGTTGCCAAGTCATCTGAGCAGATCATGCCCTCTCCAACACTTGCAATCTTATAATGCCCTCTCTCTCCCAGAACAAAGCCATTTTAAATCAATTACCCCAAAACGGCCTCAAAAACAAGTTGAGAGCAAAGAAAGAAGCCGGTTATCACATTACCAGAGTAAAACAATGTGGTTTGTACTGGGTGTGCAGCTAGGGCTGGGCGATATTGAGAAAATAATGAGAACTATATATTTTCCCCTTTTTCCTCCCCGATACTGCCAGCCAGGTTAAAAGCAGCTGGACTGAAATGGGCCCACAGTTCACCGCTACAATCAAATTTTATTGCGATCACTAACCATAGCTATAAAATCATCCGGCCCGACGCTACCGTGCTGTGCTGTACACAATACTCCATCTCTTGATATAGGCCAACTGGGGTGCGTGGCACGGCCTGCCATAAGGGGGTGACGAGCTGAATAGAGCAATGGCGGATATGTGAGTTTTTATCTAGCATTAATGAACATTAAGTAGTTTTTAATAGTATGGGGCATTATGCTGGAAGGGTCCATCTTAAAGTGATACTGTCCCATTTTTGGAAATAAGCTTATTTTACACCTCCCCTTGAGTTAAATAATAGGGTTTTACCGTTCTCCTATACTTTCAACCGTTTTCTGGGTATGGCAGTGCAAATTTTACCTCCAAGCTAGCAGTTAACATTGAGTCCTATGAGACCAGCTGGCGGCTAACTGATCTCATAGGACTCAATGTTAACTGCTAGCTTGGAGGTAAAATTAGCACTGCCATACCCAGAGAACGGTTGAAAGTAGAGGAGAATGGTAAAATCCTATTATTTAACTCAAGGGGAGGTGTAATATGAGCTTATTTCCAAAAATGGGACAGTATCACTTTAACTTTGAGGTGTAGAGATTCACTGTAGCTATGAAATGGCATTATGGCGCTTCTGGGTTGGCTCTACTTTATCAGGAAAGCAAAGTAATCCTTATAAACAATGCCTAGCGTACTGTTAACCAAACATGGCCCCGTCAAATACTTGAGCTTTTCATTTTAATCATTTTAATTCATTTTAATGTGATTTTAATTTGATTGAAATTACCCAGCATCTAAACTGAAATCCTTTTAATTAAAGACTACTCAATTTGCAAAACATATAACCTCTCAAATTTGGACATGATGGCCAACAACAGGATATTAAAGAATTAACTGCTTTTGAAGTACAGTAACGTACTGGACTAAAATGATTTAATGAAAGGGCCACTGACCAGTAGAGAGTGTGCCTGTGCCTGTGCCTGTGCCTGTGCCTGTGCCTGTGCCTGTGCCTGTGCCTGTGCCTGTGCCTGTGCGCCGCCAAAGATTTTTTTGTCAACACACACTAGTGATTTTGAAAAACGTTGCAGAGGGTCCTACAAATCTAATCTCTCTCCCTCTCAAAACATATCTATACTGACAAAATAAAACAAAACGGAAAGAAACAAACAAAAAACGATCCCGCCCGACTGAAGTACTGCAAGTCAAGGTCGTCAAAGGACAGAAATGCACTTCAGAGAGGAGATGCCTCCCTGAGAGGTACTCAAGCATCAGCCATCAGAGTTATTTTTAATAAGGACACAGTATGTGGACGGGACATGGGGAGTAGAGAAGACAGAGGGTGCATTCCAATATGCGACCTTGCGTCCTCCACTTGTTTTCTCCACACAGGAGGGGCCAGGAGGCGGGGCGAGGCCACAAGCACAAGTGGAGGATGCAAGGTCACATATTGGAATGCAGTCAGTGGGTGCGTTCCAATATGCGACCTTGCGTCCTCCATTTGTGCTTGTGGCCTCGTACCAGGAAGTAATATGTCATGATGACATCACAGACAACAGCATTATATTTCAATATCTCGCAAAAGCTCAATTATAAAGTCATTTTCTCATTTGCAAACTGGATGGTGAATGAAGAATAGTCCCCCAACATTTTTTTTGGCTTGGCTGACAGCTGGGAAACTTAATTGTTTTCTCCACACAGGAGGGGCCAGGAGGCGGGGCGAGGCCACAAGCACAAGTGGAGGACGCAAGGTCACATATTGGAATAGAATCAGTGAGAGGACACGGAGGCTGGGTGGTATAATTATGTTACGCTGCAGCCTTCAGCAGCTGTAGCTTGGCACCGCGCCAAATGCCATGCACGGTGGTGGGCTTTCACTTGTAAACAAGAACTGCATTAATACACTCCAATACACTCCAAGGAAAATGGTTCAAAAGTCGTTAAATATATACACACGTAGTATTAATATTTTAAGAAAATACTGCTGATCATATTTAAACTCTATTGCCCTTCGGTAAGTTGTACTGAGGACATTGAAGTAGAGTATGAGGAGGTTGGACATGTGGGGGAGAAAAGTGGAGTAAACATTTCCTCCTAGTCATTTATCAAGCAAAGGCCACAGCGTACAATTGTAGAGGCGTATTTCTGTGTGTGTGGTGTGTGTGTGTGTGTGTGTGTGTGTGTGTGTGTGTGTGTGTGTGTGTGTGTGTCTATATTTCTTTACAACTCATTGGGAGAGGCTGCCCAAAACAATACCACAGTGCGGGAGCGATGACCTCATTGGAGGAAACCAGAGAGAACCAGTTCTCTTCAGGAGCAGAGATTGATGATGAAAAAGAAAAAAAAAGGGGAAAAAAAACAATTTTGCCTGAGGAAGACAGGTGTGCGAAAGAAAGAAGTGTGGCCTGCTGACTGAAAGATGTATAATCGCCCCAGGCTCCGCACTTTCTACAGTGATTCACAGCTTTCGCTCCAAGTTGCGCCTACCATCCATTCGCCCATCTCAACAGAAAGACTCAGACACATACCAAGTGCGTTACAATATGCGACCTTGCCTCCTCCACTTGTGCTTGTCTCCTCGTCCCGCCTCCTGGCCCCTCCTCCGTGGAGAAAACGATAAAGTTTCCCAGCTGTCAGCCTAGCCACCACAACAACTTTTGAGGGACTGTTTTTCATTCACCATCCCAATTGCAAATGAGAATAAGACTATACAATTGAGCTTTTAGCAAGATATTGAAATATGATGCTGTTGTCAGTGATGTCATCATGATGTCATCACTTCCTGGTATGAGGAGACAAGCACAAGTGCAGGAGGCAAGGTCGCATATTGTAACGCACTCAAGCACAAGTGGAGGAGGCAAGGTCGCATATTGTAACGCACTCAAGCACAAGTGGAGGAGGCAAGGTCGCATATTGTAACGGACTCACTATGGGAAGGGGCCTCTGCAGTATTACGGAGCTCGGCTAGAGTTATGCCGAGTACAGACCAAGAGCGAACGGAGCGAACGGAGCGAACGGAGCGAACGGAGCGAATGGAGCGACGGAAGTCATTATTTCTCTATGGAGGGCACGCGACCAGCGCTACCAAAGCGAATTCGCCAGGGGCGAAGCTTCTTGAGCAACCAGAGCGAATTTTAACGATTAAACTAAATCTAATCGTAGGCGAATTAGCTATGACGCGGGTTCGGCGAAAACCAATTGGAATGTTCATATCAACGAATGTCCCAGCCCGTCAAGCCAGAGCCGTTATGTGATTAGCTGAATCAAACATGTCAATGCTGCGTCTGGAGCGAATACAGTGAATTCAAGGCGAAACTTCTTCTGCTAACCCACGCTACCAGGCAGCGTAGTTCGCTCTTGGTCTGGACACAGCATAAGGGAACCTGATGGTGGGGCGAAGGGGTCAGTTGTCCCAGGCCCAGTGGGGGACGGGGTCTCATGACATTGCATGATATACATGGGTTTTCTTTTTTTGTTTTCCCCGGTCTCCGCGACCCTGGCTGTGCACAACCTGTGATTGTTGGAAACCGCTGTCAGTCAAAAAATTAATCCACGTGTCATTGGCTGCCAGTATCTTGCCCCTCCTCACAACACCATGTTTCCAAAAACAAAAAAAACATGTATAGAGTGCGAGGGCCCTTTCAAAATACTTTGTCCTAGACCAGGAAAAAGCTGACAGCGTCCCTGGTTAGATAAGATAAGATAAACTTGTATTGTCTGTCTGTACAGAAATTTGTCTTGCATGACACTTCTCCAAAATCCACATGTAAATGCACATTAAAGACACACAAAACACAACATCTCCTATAAGTCTCGTCGTCTATGTCTAGGTCACAGCTACCTTTCTCCCCGTCTCAATAGACAGAGTAGAGTCAGGCACTGTACATTCCATGGAAGCTGTGCAGAATTGCAGAGCGGCAATGGGGATCCGTCAACCAGATGTGTACCATCTAATGACACACCAACAATCCAAGAGAAAAAAAACCCCTCAAAACTGCCATGAACAAAACAGTATGTCATATCTTTTACAGCCTGTCATACTGCGCACAAGGCACTTCATTTGACCTTGTGGGAGAAATCATTGAGGTACAGAAAACGCAACACAATAAAAGGCTAAAAAAAGATACAGCTAAGTTATGACGTGCAATTACTTCCTAAGTCAAGAGGGCAGCCAGGGCTGACAACGAGAGCATGGCTGGTAAGAAATTGAACGCATTACGATGACATGAGAGTGCAACCTGGCTAAGAATACCCAGATGAGACGCTCCGCTCAGACGAAGGTTAACAGCATCCGTCTGCGATGTGAATAGCATGAAGAGGAGGAGGAGGAGGAGATGAGAGACTGCCTACCTCTTTCCGCTCCACGTATAATTGGATTCCAGCCTGCCTGGAAGTAGCATGACCTAACAGTATAGACGCGGATCGAGTAACAGTAACAACAACAGCAGCAGCAGCAGCAACAACAACAACAATAACAACAGTAACAGGAGTGGCAAACAATTGCCCCCCTTCTCCCTGTCTGCTATTCCCTACAGTCGGAGGTAAAGAATGACCCACACAGATCGTTACGAAACAAGCTACAAGCCAGAGGCCTCTAACCTAAAGGGCCTGAATGGGCTAAAAGATCCCTGAAACAGATTACATTATTTATCAGCCCAGGCTGCCCCCATAGCTCTGAGGAGAAAAGGGTGGAGTACTGTCAGAAACCGGCATATTGGACAGATATACTGGACTCTATAATTTGTATATAGAAATGAGATGCAGGTAATATCCTGTTGGTCTGGGACATTCCATGTCAATTCACATGGTTCCCTTGAATATACCTCACCTGGTTACTATTAGATCTAATCACAAGTGAGATGTCTTCCAGATCGGAACGATTGTGTAGAACTAAAGGCAGCATGGGAGGGAGGGAGTTCCCAGGCTAGAATCTACCCAGGTCACCCTATTCGATTTACCTGACATTGATCAGGCAGGGACCTTTTGATGCCAACTGCATCCTACCACTAACAATTGGAGATGATGAGGCTCTCGAACGTGTGTGTGTCGTGCCAACTTTTCGAGCCCAAGAATTGTACTACATAATTTACAAGCAGATTTTTGGACCCCTCTACCTTTAGTTTGAAGACAGATACAGGGTGTCAAATGGTCATGGTCCTCTCAGTATGACACTGTCTATCAGCTACTCTGCTTAGAAATAGCATCGCTTGACGACAGAGCTTGAAAGTTCCGCCCCTTAGTTCCGCATTTCACGGGACCTAAGCTGACCATCTAACAACATGGTAGCGAGTAAATATCTTCTGATCTCAGTCATTATATGCGCTGGGCTACAAATATGCTGTTTAAGAGGCTAGATAAAGATTATTCATGCAGAAGTATCAATGTTTTGTTCCGAGGCCGTCTGCATGAAAAATGTGAAGAAACACAGCTTTCTAAAAAGTTTGGGGGTTCGTACGAAAAATTAAACAAAAATATCAGAAACAACATATATGGAGCTCGTGGCACAACTCGAAGGGGATCGAAATATCATTTTAATACCACCATTGAATTACATGCTATGATTTTCGGCTAAAAACACTGTTGAGGTCCCATGAAATCGGGGGAAGTGACGTCACTTTCAAGTTCTATTGTGTGACCTCATTCCATTTTATATATTGAGAGGGGGGTGCTTTCAGAGCGATCAGCGGCCCGAACCAGCAGACTGCATTCGCTAACCTACTGTACTCAGCAGACACCGCATTGCCTTCATACCCTCCTGATGCAGTGCCTTTAATCTACCCCAGGAAGAGGCAGGACGGACGGATGAGAAGAACATGGGAAGAAGAGAAAGAGGGAGCATTGGAGGTAGAAACAGACGAAGAGAAAGAGGGAGGATGGATGGGAGGAAGAGAGGAATGAAAGAAGAAGAAAGCACAGAAACCATCGAGCAGCAGTTGTCTTGGTGTGCTGCAAGGTTAGGGTGAGGCTGTATTTAGTGGGGGGAGACAACAGATGTTTCACTCAGGCTGATTTACAGTCAAACTCCCAACTCACAAACCATCACACACACACACCATCACACAAACACACCATCGCACACACACACACACCCCATCACGCACACACCCCATCACGCACACACCCCATCACGCACACCAACACACACATCCCAATACACACACACACACAGCAACACACATCACAGTAGTGAGGCGAGCATCTGATGACGAAGCAGCAAGACTTCAAGAAGACTCCGCGGGAGGATGGAGATCCACAGTCTCCTGCCACCACATTCACCAACACCATTCATCAGAGCCAGAGAGAGAGAGAGAGAGAGAGAGACAGAGACAGAGACAGAGACAGAGACAGAGACAGAGAGAGAGAGAGAGAGAGAGAGAGAGAGAGAGAGAGAGAGAGAGAGGGAGAGAGAGAGGGAGTAAGAAATAAAGAAAGAAAGAAAGAATGAAAGAAATATAGAAAGAAAGAAAGAGAGAGAGAGAGAGAGAGAGAGAGAGAGAGAGAGAGAGAGAGAGAGAGAGAGAGAGAGAGAGAGAGAGAGAGAGAGAGAGAAGTTCTGAGCCAAGGTCTAAATCAGCAGTTCCCAACCTTTTTTGAACAAACGCCTCCTGGACCTCATCATAAGCCTCCTGGACCTCATCATTAGGCTCCCAACACCCCCTGACCACAACATAAGCCTCCCCGCCCCCCTTAGCATTTAAAAAAAATAAACGGACTAATGCCCCCCAATGGCAAATAACCACTGCCCCCTCTCAGCTATATCCTTCTCAATGCCTTCATAGGGCTCCCCAGAGCCCCCGTTGAGAAAGACGAGTTTAATATTACCATCATCCACTGTCATCTACATAGGACCATGACAGGAACAGTCAAGGCATTGTGATTTTTTTGTGATAAAATCAAATCAATGAGACCGCCAAATAATCCATGTCCCTAAAGACCAAACATCTGCCATAGGATTTTATCACCTAGGCAGCTTGTAACAACAATTACAAAAGGTATACCAAGGGGGCATCGTGATTAAGGCACCATTAGTTTGAGTCCAACCAGAGGTTATTTCCAATTTCTCTCTCTCTGGGGGGATTTTTTGCTTACAGAAAATTAGTCCAAAATAAAAATAAAAGAAGCTTCCTGGAATGTGATCTACAAAACAGAGACAAAAAAACCCTTGCGGTCTCTTAATCAGGTAAGCTGTTTTGGGAACTGGACAATGCCCCCCCTCTCTCTCCTCCTCAGATACCAGGAAAGAAAGGGACTCACATGATCCAAGTAATTGGAGACCACACCTTTCCGATATTTTCCAGCCGACAAGGCAATTCGAGAGGAAATGTTTAAAATGCCATTAAAGAATTAGGTTATGTACGTATGTTCATCCCAGTAGGGGCATTGAGGATACATTCAGATTGCTCTGTCTCTCTCTCTTGGCCCGTCTGCCTGTTTGTCTGTAACTCTGTCTCTTTGTCTATCTCTGTCTGTCTGCCTGTTTCCTTCTCTCCATTTATGTCTGTCTCTCCATCTCTGTCTCTTGCTGCCTGTTTGACTGTCTGTCTGTTTCCGTCTCCCCATTTCTGTCTTTCTCTCCTGTCTTTCTCTCCATCTCTGTCTGCCTGTCCGTCTGCCTGCTTGTCTCTTTCTCTCTCTCTCTTGCTCATCTCTCCTGCTCATCATCTCTCCTTTCATTAGTGGCCGGTGGAAATTCTGCACATCTGGGGAGCAGCTGCAACCCCACCACCCCTCCCACCCCCAACAAACACACACACACACGCGCACACACACGCGCGCACACACACACGCACGCACACACACGCACGCACACCCATGCGCACACACATGCACCCCACCCCCCCTTAGAGGTCAGTGGGTTAGGAGCCTTCTGGAAAAATGCCATTTAATCCCACTCGTGGAGGATTCCCTGGAAAAATTAAACCCCTTGCCAGCCGATCCGCAAGCCGACCTGCCTCCCCGCCCCTCCCCCCTCCTGTCAGTGTTGCCAGATGTTTCTGACCAAATCCCGCCCAAAAGCTTCTCAAAAAACGCCACAATGCGCCAAATTCCGCCCAATATCAAGGAATTACATTGACTTCTATGGTCCCAAAACGGCTGAAAAAAACGCCAAATGTCTAATTTTTCCTGTTTTTACCCGCTGACGCTCATCCCAAGTAGCCCAATTGGGCGGGCAACCGGCCAATCTGGCAACACTGCCTCCCGTCCCCCTCCGCTGCCCAACCCGTCTGGCGTCCTGCTCGTCTGCCTCTGCACAGGACCGTGACACAGCTCCCTGACCTCCTGATCTTTTCCAGCGTGTGTGTGTGTGTGTGTGTGTGTGTGTGTGTGTGTGTGTGTGTGTGTGAGTCCCAACTGTCCAAGAAGAGAGAACACTGACTGTGTGTGTGTGTGTGTGCATGTGTGCATGTGTGCGTGTGTGTGCGTGTGTGTGTGTGTGTGTGTGTGTGTGTAAAGAGAAGGTGGGCTGTAATTTAGTTAGTCACAGCTCCAGTTATATCCAGATAGACAGTGAAAAGGAGTCTCATGGCCAATGGCTGCATGGCTTTGCTAACTCGGCCACGTGAAATGGCTTCAGTTGCCAACACAGCGCCTGGTAGTAGCCCTCTCGTCTCGACGCCATAATAAAATACATACATTCCTCCACATGGCCCTTTGAACTCAACACACACATGCACACACGCACACACACAGACCGTCACACACACCATCACAAACACCATCACACACACCCGCACACACACGCACACCCACACCATCACACCCACACCATCACACACACACACCATCACACACAGACTATTGGAGAACAGAGGTGTGGGGAAAAACTTTGGCCAGATGAGATGAGTCACATCCTGTGCAGGGAGCTGGCATGGTGACCGGACGATGGGTATGGAGAGAGCAGAGGAGAGCACGCACGCACGCACGCACACACGCACGCACGCCCCAGTGAAGTTGGGCTGTGGTGAGCTGGCACGCTGATTGAACACGCTGGTTATAATGGAGAGAGCAGAGGATTGCACACATACACGCCCGCACGCCCGCACGCCCGCACGCCCGCACGCACGCACGCACGCACGCACGCACGCATGCACACGCGCACACGCGCACACACACACACCCCAGTGAAGCTGGACTGTGGTGAGATGGCATGCTGATCTAACACACTGGTTATAATGGAGCAAGCAGAGAGTTGCACGCATGCATCCTGATTCCTGAGTAGCAAGCTCAGCTGGCATGTTGACCTGACACTGGGCATGTTGCAAGCAGAGGAGGGCCCACATACACACATGCATACACCCACGCACGAACGCACGCACGCACGCACGCACGCACGCACGCACGCACGCACGAAGACTTCTAACCGGCGAGTCTGGACCGTGGCACAACTCTGAGGTCAAGGCCGGGCACAATACACCTCTCCTCATCTTGGCATGAATGATAATTTATCACATTCCCACACACACGTACATTCACACACGCTTTTCCCCCTCTTTATATGCAGAACTCGCATCAAACTTTGAAAATATTATGCATGCTTCTCATCCGGGGGGGTGCTGTATTCTCCGAAACTACACAACTGTGCACAGCATCGCAGAACAAAGCTGATAGACGTTAAGTAACAGCCTCAATAACTTTGCCCTGCAGGGGAGACGGCCTAAGTTATTGGAGGGGTGGGTGTGTGTGTGTGTGTGTGTGTGGGGGGGGGGTGTCTTCCTGAGTTCATGTGGAAAGTAATAAGGTTCAGCGGTGGGTGTAGTGAAGGGAGCAGTGGAAAGAAGTGGGAGGGCCAGTAGGGGTTAAAGACCGGTCTACAAAGGATGTACCTCTTTGGTGCCGATGGGAACGCCGATGATTTGTTTTTTTGGAAAAGGCTCAAATACATCATCACAACATTGCTATGACAACACCTGTAGAGAGTCTTAAGTAACAAAGTTGTGTTTCTCGAAACTTGTCGTTGCTAACCAAGTGCGCAACTTACTCCGCAGCAATGCAATTTCCCATTGGCAAGAAATAATGATTACGAGAAACAGGCTCCAGATTAGGATCTAGTTGTTATCATTTCTGTAATAACGAAAGTACAGTAAAGGCTCTGCATGGAAGAGTTAACAAAATCATCGCTTGCTGACTCCTGGGGATAGATGTAGAGCTGGTGGAAGTCCAGTGGAGTGGAGTGGAGTGGAACTGAGTTTGAGGGCGAGGAGTTACACACTGACGGATACAGACATTCATAATAATAAATGGTGAAAGATAGTGAAAAGTTAAGTAACGGATGCTGAGAGTTAAAAAGGAATACAGTCTAACAAACACAACTAAAACCACATAGTTATTAGTAAGCTAGTCATGAATAGTGAAACCTTTTAGAGCCTCGTAGATATTTGTAAGCTATAATAAACTAAAATCGAAGTGCAAGATGATGGCAAGCAGAAAGGTGAGGGTAGGGTATACTCCGGCCTCAGAAAAGGTTACTCAGAAAAAGCCTGAGCAGTGTCAGGTTGGCGAGAGCTGGAGGGGGTGAATGACTCGTCATAACTTACCCCCCTCCTGGCATGAGTTGTGTTGTGGTGTGTGTGTGTGTGTGTGTGTGTGTGTGTGTGTGTGTGTGTGTGTGTGTGTGTGTGTGTGTGTGTGTGTGTGTTGGAATGAGATAGGTGGAGGTGTTCGCATACCAGTGTGTGGGAAGCAGATAGGTGGGAGCGTTAGCATGCCAGAGTGTGCGGGTGTGTGTGTGTGTGTGTGTGTGTGTGTGTGTGTGTGTGTGTGTGTGTGTGTGTGTGTGTGGGTGTGTGTGTATGAAGCAGATAGGTGGGAGTGTTAGCATGCCTGTGTGTGTGTGTGTGTGTGTGTGTGTGTGTGTGTGTGTGTGTGTGTGTGTGTGTGTGTGTGTGTGTGTGTGTGTGTGTGTGATAGGTGGCGTGTTGGCGTGACTCCTCTGCTTCCAGAGGAGTTTGGACCAATGCCACATCCTGGGGGAGAGGGGAGGTAGAAAGAAGATAGGTGTGTGTGTGTGCGCGCGCGCGCGCGTGTGTGTGTGTGTGTGTGTGTGTGTGTGTGTGTGTGTGCGCACTTCAGGTCTGTCTGCTTCCATAGGAATGTGTCTGTGTAGTAATGATCGCCCTGTGATGATGACGTCACAATCCTTACAATGTGTGCGAGTGTGTTTCTGAGTTTGTGCATGTGTGTGTATATTTGTGTGTGTCTGTCGATAAGAACAAGATAGGTTAGGGAAGGGGGGGGCGGTTGGAGGTTGTTGGTGAGTGAGGTGGGGGTATGTGGTTGAGGCCGTGTTGGAGGGTGGGGGTGTTAGACATGGAATTGGTATCTGGCCCTCTGGCCCAATGGGGGTATTCGGGGGGTATTTGGGGGGGGGGTATTGGTGTGTGTGTGTGTGTAGGGGGGGGTAGCTGGCCGCAGTGTTGCCAGGTTGGGCTGTTTCCCGCCCAATTGGGCTGCTTAGGATGGCCGTGTGCGGGTAAAAATGGCATTTAGCAGATAAACCCGCACAATTTTTGCCATAGAAATCAATAGAATTGGGCTGGATGTTGTGCTTCCAGGCGGGTTTTGAG
>NC_085860.1:52641786-52644286 GCF_034702125.1 Engraulis encrasicolus | reverse complement strand
GTTTCTGCACCTAATTGCGAACCCACTGACGTGTTCACGTCGCAGATCTTAGCATTCATGGACCGCAAAGTTGGTTCTTGGTTTTGCTCCGCGACCCCTGATGACAAACAGGTTCATCCGGGTAACACACCTGGGTCACGTGCAGAAAAGTTCAGAGACAGACCGGTATAAACGCGGGCTCAGGACAGGCCAGGAAATGGAAGAAAAAAAAGACAGTGAAAAACAGACAGAGAGGGCAGTGAAAGAAAGGAAGAGGAGGGTAATGGAGGGAAGACAGAAGAGGGAGAGAAGAGAGAGTCAAGAGAGGCAGAGCAGCAGTGTTGCCAGATGTGTCTGACCAAATCCCGCCCAAAAGCTTCTCAAAAACCGCCAAAATGCGCTAAATTACGCCCAAATTCAACAAATTACATTGACTTCTATGGGCCCAAAACGGCTGAAAAAAAAAAGCCAAATGGCCAATTTTTCAGATTTTTACCTGCAGGCGCTCATCCAAAGTAGCCCAATTGGGCGGGCACCCGCCCAATCTGGCAACACTGCAGAGCAGGCCGGTAACTGGATAGGCCACCATTATGGAGGTAACAATGCGAGAGAAGCCCATGGGCAAATCACTCAGCAGTGACTGTGTGATTCTGCTATCATGCTACTCTGGTGCATTGTAGGTAAGACCCCAATTTCAACATGCAGTTTTATCACTCACATTTTAAATATCATCCCAAAGGTTATGCAACATCAACGTTGATCTTACGACATAGCAATAACATTTGGGATCACATATTTGGAGTTTGTTGAGATGCTTTTAAAACTGCAAACAAACACATGCCTCAATACATAGGTTTCTCGTTTACAAACATGCACGCTGTCAGGAGGGGAAAAATTCTAAGCAACCCTTAACTCTCAAATATAGAATGGAAATAAACGAGGCGAGTGAAGCTAAATCCTGATTCCGTTAGACATGCCACTTTACTTGTACAGTCCAGAAAAAAAATTGCAGATTTTTGCTCACACACAACTACAATAGCTTGTCACATTAAGTCCACAACCACACCACTAGTAATCATTAATTCAAAGGTAAAGCATGTGTGATATAGAGGGAAAGTCGGATCTAAAAAAATAGGTTTGATCAGTCCATTAGAGCCCAGTCGATTTTATTTTACTTCAGGCCTTCGGAAGTGTTGGAGACTTACCGCACAAATAGATCAAGCGAGGCGAGCGACGGAAGTAATTGACTTTGAGTCGCGCGACAAAAGCGATATTGGAGACTAGCGGCGATTCGCACAACGAGAGCGTCAGTTTGAAGTTGAAATCCTTTCAACTTTCTATGACGCGGTTCGGCGACTAGCCGCGACAGCCAATGACTGTATAGAGGTCAGTGACCACAGCCAATGGATTGTTTGGATGCTTTGCCTTCTGCTTGTAACGGCCATACTGTAGTCACTTCAATCGCTCGTATCGCTTGCTGCTGCACTCTGTCGCTTGAATCGCATCGCGCCTGGTCTATTCGTGCGGTTAGGCAACCCATAGGCCTACATCCTGGCCAACACTGCACAGTAGGCCTATAAGAAAATGTTCCTGCTACACACTTTACAACAAGCACAATATCCAAGACATCACAGTGTCTTTCCCTCCTCTGCTTGCAGCGATATTTTTTCAATTCACATTAGGTATGATAATGGAACCGTAATGCAATCTTCTCCTCCTTCCAAAAAGGAAAAAAAACAGTGCAGACAAACAAACAGAAATGGGTCTTCTTAACATTATGAATAAAACATCATGCCTGTTGTTTATGACATCTCTGCAGAGAAAAGACAATATCACTGCGATTTGCATGAGGGCAGCAGCAGCGGCAGCAGCAGCAGCAGCAGCCACAAGGTTTGTTTGGTTGGTCGATATGATGATTTAGGGGTGGGCGATATGGCAAAAATGTTGTATCACGATTTTTTAACATGAAATCACGATATCGATTTTTTTATCACGATCTTCCATCCAAAAAATAAAAACAACAAAAAACAACTTTCATATACTTGCAATTTGTAATTTGCAGTCAATAAAATGTTAACACACTGATGATACTCTCATAAAGTGTACAAGTGGAATACAATAATGTAAAGAATAAAGTGAAGACAACAACACAAGTGAGAAAACGTCACTCTGATACTGATAATAAACATCTTCACTGCAAGACGATCTATACGATTTCTCCACTTTGGCAGATTCGAGACGATATTTTACTCAATATCGCAATTCACGATATAATATCGTCCTATCGCCCACCCATATGATGACTCCCATGGCTGCTGGATATGATGACTCCCATGGCTGCTGCTGTCTAATTGAATGCGTCTGAACGCTAAAGACTGAACTCTGCCTCACGGCTCTGTTGCTGCTGCTGCTGCCGCCTCGCTGTCTCACATGGTTTCCCAGCATTTGTGCAGGGTGTGTGTCAGTGTGTGTGTGTGTCTGTGTGTGTGTGTGTGTGTGTGTGTGTGTGTGTGTGTGTGTG
>NC_085860.1:52634286-52636786 GCF_034702125.1 Engraulis encrasicolus | reverse complement strand
ATCACCATGGCCCCTCAATATGACCCTGTCTACCAGATGATGTACTTAAAAATGGCATGCCTTGATTATTTTTGGCTATATTAAGCCTGAAAAACTGAATTAGTGAAACGTGTGTTGAAGAGTCTTGCCACTTTGGGGTTCCAGATCTTGGAAACTATGTATGCTTTGGGAGTTATAATTGATTTTCCATCATATTTGGGAACTGTACAGTGTATTCCAAAAAAAATAGGGCACTCAGCCTTTTAATGATGGAATAGGAGGGAATCAAAAACAGCTTTTGGACAAAATGACCTTACGGTACCCTCTACTTCAGGCCTCAAATTAACCATGTGGGCACTTGATGACTGGAACGCCCTTTTAACCCCATGTACAGTAGCACTGTATCAAACATTCAAGCTTGGAAAAATGTTGTTTTTCAAAGTTCTTCATATTAATCTTGGCCTTCAAAGTATATGTTTTTGTCTATGTCTTATCACAGTGTCTGGTTTGTCTGCTGCCATCTGCTGGTCAAAAAACGCAACAACAGTGTAATTTAAGAAAACAAAAGGGGTTGGAAAGTCTTGCCCATAATTTACCAATAAAGTAGCCGAGAAATCTAGACGCCCCTAGGGGTTAAGCTTGCTAGGCTGCCAATGAAGCACTTTAATTCTACAGTATATTGCTATATATTAATTATGATTTTAACAAGCATCATGCAGAATGCTCAATCATGATTACATTTCTACCAGGACACCCCCACCCCCATGTCTGGTAGAAATGTAGTGCAGGGTGAGGCCATCTTGGGACTGGCATCATGATTGAGCATTAATCAGTCACTCTTAGAAAATTATTTAAACTAGAAATATTCATCATGCTTGTTAAAATCATAAATATATAGCAATATACTGTATAATAATTACAGTGCTTTATTGGTTAATTATGGGCAAGATTTTCCAGCCCCTTTTGTTTTCTGACATTACGCTGTTGTTACTTTTTTAGACCAGCAGATGGCAGCAGACAAAACAGACACTGTGATACGATATAGAGAAAAACACATATACTTTGATGCTTGTTAAAATCATAATTAATATATAGCAATATACTGTAGAATTAAAGTGCTTCATTGGCAGCCTAGCAAGCTTAACCCCTAGGGGCGTCTAGATTTCTCGGCTACTTTATTGGTAAATTATGGGCAAGACTTTCCAACCCCTTTTGTTTTCTTAAATTACACTGTTGTTGCGTTTTTTGACCAGCAGATGGCAGCAGACAAACCAGACACTGTGATAAGACATAGACAAAAACATATACTTTGAAGGCCAAGATTAATATGAAGAACTTTGAAAAACAACATTTTTCCAAGCTTGAATGTTTGATACAGTGCTACTGTACATGGGGTTAAAAGGGCGTTCCAGTCATCAAGTGCCCACATGGTTAATTTGAGGCCTGAAGTAGAGGGTACCGTAAGGTCATTTTGTCCAAAAGCTGTTTTTGATTCCCTCCTATTCCATCATTAAAAGGCTGAGTGCCCTATTTTTTTTGGAATACACTGTACAGTTCCCAAATATGATGGAAAATCAATTATAACTCCCAAAGCATACATAGTTTCCAAGATCTGGAACCCCAAAGTGGCAAGACTCTTCAACACACGTTTCACTAATTCAGTTTTTCAGGCTTAATATAGCACAAATAATCAAGGCATGCCATTTTTAAGTACATCATCTGGTAGACAGGGTCATATTGAGGGGCCATGGTGATTTTTAGGCCTGTATCTTCCTTCAAACTAAAAGCAGAGGTGTCAAAATCTGCTTGTAAATTTTGTATGCAATTCACAGGCTTGAAAAGTGGGCATGGCACCCCAACTTTGGAGGGCTTCATCTCCGCAACCGTTGGACGTAGGGCGCTAATACTTGGTATTCTTTCAATTGACATCAAAAGGTACCTTTATGTGAAATATTGGGTTAATCAGAGAGGGTCACCTGGGGAGATTCTAGGGAATCATGTGAATTGACATGGAATGACCCACAGGCATGTCACACCGCAGGAAAATGGAGTCACACCACAGGGAATTCACTGCATTATGGCCATTTTAATCCTTTTGTATACATGACTGACATCTGAGCTCATGCTAACTTGATAATGATATCGTGTTTAATCTTAATATGTCTTTTCATTAATAAAAAAAACTTTTTTTCCTCCTATAAGAGCAGTCACACCACAGGACACCATACAATGAACCTAAGCATTGCGTGACAGAAAGATTGCAATATGAAGACATATTAAGAGGTTAAGAGTCACCTTAAACTTCCACAGCACTCTTCAATAACTGAGGTACTGACTGGTTAGGAGCCAGTCTTTAAGACCCTTGTAGTTGGCCTTGCAGCTGCCCATTCACAAACATTGACATACATGTCACCCCACAGGACGCAATTTGTGTTACGAAATTGAACTTGTAGTTAATATTACTGTCTTGAGTTTTTTCCACATTCACATATCATAAGATTTATGCAATCATGCCAAATGC
>NC_085860.1:52609286-52621786 GCF_034702125.1 Engraulis encrasicolus | reverse complement strand
TGTAGGTGTGTGTGTGTAGGTATGTGTAGGTGTGCGTGTGCGTGTAGGTGTGTGTGTGTGTGTGTGTGTGTGTGTGTGTGTGTGTGTGTGTGTGTGTGTGTGTGTGTAGGTGTGTAGGTGTGTAGGTGTGTAGGTGTGTGTGTGTGTGTGTGTGTGTGTGCGCGCGTGCGTGCATGTGCGTGTGTGTGTATGTGTGTAGGTGTGTAGGTGTGTGTGTGTGTGTGTGTGTGTGTGTGTGTGTGTGCAAGCTCTGCCAAGTATCCACCACTTGCTGTCCCCAAGGGTGGTGGCAGTCCTGGGTTGATTTTGTCATCGCGTCTCGTTTTACGCCTCTGATGAAGGACGGGCCGCAGGGGGAGCAACGCTACTATTAAAAACCACATCCAACATCTCTCTCTCGCGCGCGCACACACACACACACACACACACACACACACACACACACACACACACACACACACACACACACACACACACACACACACACACACACACACACACACACACACACACACACACTGCACACACACACACACATACACACGCACACACACAGAGCGATGAAAGTTGCAAGCATGGCTGCCAACGTATTGTGATGATTCCACTCCTCAGATGTGCTAAAACTGTGTGTGTGTGTGTGTGTGTCCTTGGTCAAGGTGCCCCCTCGGTGTTGAGCCTCCCTTGACACCACACCTCACTCATTGAGCTATGCTAAGGCTAATCAGAGCTAGGCTATGGCTAATCAGAGCTAGGCTACGGCTAATCAGAGCTAGG
Organism: Engraulis encrasicolus; assembly: GCF_034702125.1. Lineage (NCBI taxonomy): Eukaryota > Metazoa > Chordata > Actinopteri > Clupeiformes > Engraulidae > Engraulis > Engraulis encrasicolus. The sequence goes on along the minus strand of NC_085860.1, from coordinate 52,621,012 downwards.
CTATGGCTAATCAGAGCTAGGCTACGGCTAATCAGAGCTAGGCTACGGCTAATCCCCACTCGCTTCATACGGGCAAAACATGCAAACGCAGGTCTCTCTCTCATCACAAGTGTGTGTGTGTGTGTGTGTGTGTGTGTGTGTGTGTGTGTGTGTGTGTGTGTGTGTGTAAATGCCTTAGCTGTGTGATTCGGTCTCTGCAATACTGTAGTCCACTTTATTAGGACAAGCTATTCTCCAATCAGAGAGCTCAGAGAAGAGATGAGGGTGAGGAGATGGGAGAGGAGAGAAGAGGAGAGGAGAGGAGAGGAGATGGGAGAGGAGAGGAAAAGAGGAGAGGAGAGGAGAGGAGGGGAGAGGAGAGGAGAGGAGAGGAGGGGAGAGGAGAGGAGGGGAGAGGAGAGGACAAGAGAGGAGAGGACAAGAGAGGAGAGGAGAGAAGAGGAGAGGAGAGGAGAGGAGAGGAGAGGAGAGACTCTATACGGTATGGTCGGTGGACAGAGCCAAAAATCAGAGAGGTTAGGTAAGATGAGACTGGATTGATAGAAGAGGGTAGGGAGAGAAGAGAGAAGTGGAGAGGTGAGGAAAAGAAGAGAGAAACTGAGAGGTGAGGAAGAGGAGGGAGGAAGACAGCGCGAGAAGAGAAGAGAAGTTATTGCAGGTAGGCAACATGAGGTGAAGAGAAGAGAAGAGAAGAGAAGAGAAGAGAAGAGAAGAGAAGAGAAGAGAAGAGAAGTTATTGCAGGTCGGCAACGTGAGGTGAAGTTATTGCAGGTAGGCAACATGAGGTGAAGTTATTGCAGGTCGGCAACATGAGGTGAAGTTGTGCTCCGTTAGACCTGATCCAGGAAGGCACTTTGGAACTAAGCCAAAAGCTGCTCAACTCCAGGTATGCATGTGTGTGCATGTGTGTGTCTCTGTGTGTGTCTGTGTGTCTGTGTAAGGTTTTAGTGAGAATGCTTTGCTGCTAAGGATTTCAGTACTGTGCGTGTGTGTGTGTGTGTGTGTATGTGTGTCTCACATGTGTTTGGTACTCCACCCTCTGATACAGAAACATGCCCCCCCCCCCCCACACACACACACACACAGTGAAAACACAATCACTTTCTCCGATGTCTCTAGACCCCTTAGTCATCCACACCCAATCCCTCCCACACACACACACACACACATTCAATGCACCCCCCACATACACATACCCCAAGCATGCACACACCCGATACCCCCGGCACACACACCCCCACCCCACCCCCAGACGCTCACACACACACGGCCACAGCTGAACATTTCCTGGGGAATTCCAAACTGGGAATGTTATTCTGGGCATTGGAACGACACGCCGCCCGCTGCACCGCACAAGGGAAATCACTTTCAAATGAATATACGAGAGAAACAAAGACTCTCACACTCGTATAAATAACAAACATGTACACACATGCGATTGCACACACAAAAACACACACTTTCCAAGCAATGAACAAAGCAGCGCAATTACAGAGAGTACCGGTAGTAGGAAATGACAACATAGTGTGAATGAATAATATCAGGGCTGCTGACAGCTTTGGCTGGGGCCGGGAAAAAATCATCTGAAAGGGCCTCCTGCCCAATAGATCCAATATGATATGGACCCACAAAAGAGAAAAGGGAATGCTTCACTGGGTCCTGTATCCAGTTAGTAAAAAAGGGTGCTCTTCAAAAAGAACTTGGGCGTCCAAACTTCCATGAAAAGATAAAAAACACTATTTGAGGCACTCCTTACTAAAGTTAAAGCTAGCCAGTATTTAATAAAGGCTTTTTAACTTTCTAACTTTAGTAAGGAGTGCCTCAAATAGTGCTTATTATCTTTTCATGATAATATGGACCCAATTCTGGCCCTCCTCTCTCCCTGGGCCCGGGACAACAGACCCCTTTGTCTGTCGGCTTCCCTGGACAACATAGAAAACCATTTTCCATTAAGGCCTTCCCCTACCTCATGCTACACACAAACACTGGGACAGGCCAGTGTGGCAAAAAATAAAGTATGACATACAATATACCTTGACTGTAATACACAATACCCTGTAATCCAATAAAACAAAATCTATATCACGGTTTTACTGGCCTCATACTGACAGCAGTATGGATAGAAAGCTGAAAGCCATTGACATATCGCACAGCACATACCAGTTTTATTTGCTCCAAGTGCCATAATCAAATCATGGCAATACAAATAACCCTGTGTAACCTTTTTTCCTTTAATAGTTACATGGGCTGAAGAGCAAACTCCAAGCCATTTTCTTGCCCGTTTCCCTTTCATCTGGATTTACAGTCTCTCATTCTGCCCTTTTTCCATTTCTAGATTCACATTGAGCATCAACTCACCACCCACAGAGGCACAGAGAAACATAAATGGCAGCTGACTTAACATTTCTGCCAGATTTAAAAGGCAGATGACCTTAACTGATCTGATTTTTAAAAAAAAACCTGATCACAATTTGTGAACGTGTTAAATCGCTCCATCCTTCCCCGAAGCCAAAAAAAAATTACTTGATCTTTACCAGAAAAAGATTCCCATCCCGAGATAAAAGACTGCTTGAGACGTCACCTGAGCTACCTTGATGTTGGGAGACAGACAGCCGAAAATATTTCTCCCCAAGGCCCTTCATCATCACAGAAAAAAAGGCACCGGCAATTTTCTACAGAATGAAACTTCAAACCGTGTCTCAAAGGGCGTTTTTTCTATTTATTTTTTTTTCTTCCCCCCAACCTCCATCAAATTCAGGTCACTAAGTAACCAACCTATTAGCCTCAATTTCCAACGGGGAGGCTGACTGTGCGCAGATCGCGTTTGCCAGAATCACATGGCTTTTGGGGACATTCTATAATCAGACACGGTCCACCTATATATACCCAGTGGTTCTCAAACTTATTCAGCTGCGACCCCCTCTTGGACCTAGGAATATTGACATTCCAAAAGAAAAGTAAAAACATTTGTTAACCATACACGTGCAATTCATGCACATGGTTTTCCAATTAATGTTATGAAGACTTCCTCATCTCTGTGCCACCACACCAAACACCAACACCCCCCCCCCCCCCTGCAATACATCCCAACCCCCCCCTCTGTCCTACGCCATCCTTCGCCATGGCACTGACTGACTCGCAGGACCCTCCACTCTGCTCTCACCCATCTCACTTTAAGAAGAAACCACTGTACAAACCCAATTATGCCTCTGAAACGAAGCCGTGCAGTTAGAGGCCAGAGAATTCACACCCCATTTCTGATGCTATGAAAAGCCGGCGAGACGAGGGTGCATGGGTGAGCTGCCAGTGAAACGCTAGCCCTCTGCCCCTCTCCCCTCTCCCCCTCTGGTCCCCCGCGAAACCCAACACTGTGCCCCGCTCCCACCCGACTTCCAAAACATCCACAGAAAAAGAAACCTGGGAATGGACGGTTTGGGGGTTGGGGGTGGCGGACTATTCGCCCGGTCTCTGCTGTCAACAGATGATAAAAGCCAATGGGACGCCAGGGCCTGGTGGCAGCCCGTGTTGCCAGATTGGGCGGGTGCTCGCCCAATTGGGCTACTTGGGATGAGCGTCTACGGGTAAAAACGGGAAAAATTGGCCAGTTGGCATTTTTTTCAGCCGTTTTGGGCCCATAGAAGTCATTGTAATTTGTTGATTTTGGGCGGAATTTAGCTATTTTTTGCGGTTTTTGAGAAGCTTTTGGGCGGGATTTGGTCAGACACATCTGGCAACACTGGTGGCAGCTAGCATGGTGCAATTACAACCAATCGAAACGCAACCACAAGTATGTCAATTAAGGATCATAAGCCCCAAACTCAAATCAACCATCTTGTCATTTTTTAAACGCAACCACAAGTATGTCAATTAATTGTCAATGACAATCTTGCCATTTTATAGTGTACTGGTGGTAACAGCGTGAACAATGGCGCTCTTGTCTTGTCTTTTTACATTGGGGTGCATTTTTTTCCAAATAAGCTGGGGGCAGTGGACATGCTCAGTCTGCAGGCCTTTGCATTAAAAAAAAAAGAAAAAACATCCATGACTTGATGGCTTCACGTGCTGTAATAATGCAAAAGTCATTTGGATAATAATAGGCCTCCTTGAGGGGCGCGGACAGCGGTCAGGGGAAAGTCAACTTGCATGGCGATGCGTTAAGGTGGCTTGATTTTAATTACTGGGGCTTGTAGAGAGTAATGAGGGAAAATTACAATGGGAGGAAGGGCTGCACCATTATGGAAAAAATCATAACCACGATTATTTTGGTCAAAAACGTAATCACGATTATTAATCACGATTATTGAATTTCGCAGATTTTTTTGAAAATTATAACAAGATGAAATATAACCAAGAATGAATTATATACGGGATGAGCAAAATAAAATGAATTGTAATAATTATGTAAAGTCAATAGCATGAAACTTAGGTGGACAGATTTCTGGCCAGAAACACCAGCCTGTCAATATGTTCTGGCTTCAAGGACGCTCTCAAAGGTAGGTCACTATTGCCACGATTAAATCACAATTAAAATTTCGACTTCGATTTCACTAATTTATCACTAATTTATCACGATTTTCGATTATTTTCGATTAATTGTGCAGCCCTAATGGGAGGTAGAGAGCGGTAGGCCCCATATCACTTACTGTAATTACCTCATCATATTACCCCACTGCCCAGGCCTCATGGGGCTTTTATATTAGACACACCGCTAAAAAAGAGGGGATGAGCAGCATGGGAATGAATGTGTGTGTGTGTGTGTGTATCTGTACGTCTGTTGAGGTTTGATGTGGGCTGCTGAAACAGCGGGCTCGGCAAGATGACATGGAGGACAGCTGAGCTTTGGGGACATCTCATCACATAACAAGGCTTGCCTTCTTCTTGAAGCGCCTCATTTCATAGCTTGACTGACATGGAGGGAGGTGGGGGGGGGGGGGGGGGCGACAGTTGCTCTGACTGAAACATGGCGCACCATCACCCACACTCTGAGGAAGGGCACTGCCCCAATCCACTGTGCACCCATCACCCAGCCTCTGGGGAGGGCACTCCCCCAGTCCTCTGTGTGCTGCTCGTCCTTTTTGCAAACCATATTCCCACTCCTCTGGGAAGGAGGAAATCACCCATCCTCTATGAAGATTTTGTTACCCCCCAATCCTCTGGGCACCCATTACCCATCCTCTATGAAGGACCCCCCCCCCCAATCCTCTGGGCACCCATTACCCATCCTCTATGAAGGACCCCCCCCCAATCCTCTGGGCACCCATTACCCACCCTCTATGAAGGGCATTACGCCAACCCACTGGGTACCCATAACCCACCCCATCCTCTTTGGACCGCATCGCCCCAATCCTCCATCAGCCATCCTATGGGTACCCATCGCCCAGCTTCTATGGAGTGCATTGCGCAATCCTCACCCTTGGTGGAGGACATTCCCGACATCCCCTGGGAACAGCATTCTGCCAATCCACTGAGTACCAACAAAACACTTAAATCGTCCATAGAAATGAACGCAGGCAATTTGTAATGCCAATATGGCGTGTGCCTGCCTGCACATCTCCCACCTATACGGCAACAAGAACCAATAGTTTGCTCAGCTGCGCTGTCATTTATCCATTCATCTCACCGCATCAACGCGTAAGGTTTTACGACTGCTCTAACCTAATCAGTATGCTTTCAGAATATCTGCTGTCACATCTAAAGTTTAAACCTCCCGTTCCTGCAAGAACTGAGCTGGGTCCCGCGGGAGCAATCCCAACCCCAATGCAGATCTCTACACCCATCCTCAGAGAAGAGCATTGCCTGCCAGTGTTGCCAGATTGGGCTGTTTCCCGCCCAATTGGGCTGCTTAGGATGACTGTGTGCGGGTAAAAATGGCATTTTGCAGAAAAAACAGCCCAATGTTTGCCATAGAAATCAATAGAATTGGGCGGGATTTTGTGTTTCTAGGCAGGATTTGAGAATTTTTTGGGCTGGAAATCCTCAGCCTCATCTGGCAATCCTGTAATTATATCCCCTGTAGAAGCCCATCCTCTGTAGAAGAGTATTCTACCCATCCCCTGTGCACAGCCGTGGCGGCGGTGGTCGATAAGAAGCCCTGATGCCAACTGAGAGCCTGTCAGAGTCATCCTCACATCACAGGCAACCCCCCGCATGATCACTCATGCTGCTCTAAACTGTAAGCACAGGCCCTTCCCTTCCCTTCCCTTCCTGCTAGCTAGTCCTTCAGCCTAGTGGTGTTCACAGCAGGAGATTCCTGATAAATATATACTGTATGATGATTAGAATTGAAACACTGCCATGTTCCATATATTCAGTTCAGTTTAGTTCAGTTCAGTTATGGTTTATTTGAGTAGGGACAAATACACACCGTGTAGGCTATACAGCAGCCAAACAGAAAGGCATCATGTGTAGCCATAGGCTAATTTCCAATGCCCGTCCCTAGAAGGGCTTTTGAAATAAAATATAAAAAACTGTTCAACATTTTCATCAACATAGAGCAGTGTGAAGATTCTTTAGAATGTGCACACCACTCGCCCTCAAACAGATACACATCTTTAGTCTTTAGTACGAAGCAGATATGACCAGTCATGTGCTGCAAGAGGCAGCGGATAAGCGAGGCGTCAAGGTATTGGGATACTCTGTTTGCATGTCTAACAACTGTAGAGACAAATGGTATGCATGGTATTTTCCTTTAAGATGGATAACTGATAAAGCATTAAGTTAATACTGCATGTCCAGCCTTTTACTGTATCCAAACTGCTACAACCCTGTGTGACAACAAACTCAAAAGCAGAATAATAGGTCAGATTGTACAGGGGCTCTGTTCCAAAAATGGAACAGCAGTCTGCTAAAACAGTATTCATAAATCTCAAGACATTTGACCAGGGCTCCATCTCTTACACTGCGCTGCACTTCACCTTGGGACCTTTTGCTCAACGCTGATAAACTTTGTCCGTCACATGTAACTGAAGGATTAAAAAAAAAGGTGTAAAGGAAAAGAATAACTAATTGCATTAAAATTCAAATGGTCAGCTGAGGAAGAGTTCTGCAGCAAATGACAACATGGTAAGAGATGGACAGAACAGAAGTACTGGCCTACTTTCACAGCTCTACTCATCCATATTGTTAAAGTGATACTGTCCCAGTTTTGGAAATAAGCTCATATTACACCTCCCCTTGAGTTAAATAATTGAGTTTGACCTTTTTCCTGTACTTCCTGCCGTTCTCTGGGCACGGCAGTGCAAATTTTACCTCAAAGCTAGCAGTTAACATTGAGTCTTATAAGACCAGTTAGCCACCTGCTGGTCTCATAGGACTCAATGTTAACTGCTAGCTTGGAGGTAAAAATTGCACTGCCATATCCAGAGAACAGTTCAAAGTATAGGAGAACGGTAAAAGCCTATTATTTAAGTCAAGGGGAGGTGTAAAATAAGCTTATTTCCAAAAATGGGACAGTATCACTTTAACTTGGACACATGTAGCAAGCCTAGAAGTGGCAGAAATGAACACAGGACCTTCTGCAATCAAAAAAAGGAAAAGAACAAGAAAATGGAAACCAGTCAAATAGTATCAGTATTAGGAGGACGGATCATGGTGGACATGATGCCAAATTACCTAAGCACTGGAAAATCTGACCTAGTACAGCTAACAGTACACACACAAGGAAGCCTGTAACACGCGGATGGCGAAAGCCCAAGCTCTTACTTACACAAACAGCCCGAGCCAAGCGCCGAGCGCAGTAGTACATGCAGGCCAAGTGATGTAAGCAGCGAGCCAATGAGCCAAAGAGACATGACCTAAGAGCCCCTGTAGCAGGTCACTCATTCTTCAGGCACACAAGAGAGAGAGAGAGAGAGCGCCGTGAAACTCGAGAAGAGCACTTACATAAGTTTTATACTCTGCTGCTGCAGAGCTCTGCCTGCTAATATACGTTACAGTGCTATACTGTATGTACATGGAGAAGGAGGCCAACACAATGTAAAAGAGTAAAGACCCACACCCAAGGATGGAATGGTTAGCACCGCAAAATAAGAGGAAAAAGAAAGAGCGATTGTGTGTCGTCGTGCATTATCTAGTCCGCGGCCATGCCCAAGATTTGAATTGCAAAGGAAAGTGGATCCGGCTCTCTCTCTCTCTTTCTCCGGTATCCCCTGACTCACTTGTGGACATTTAGAGTCGGGGGCGAAGAGAGACGCGGCCGTGGGAATGGGGTGAGGGTGGAGGGTGGAGGGTGGAGAGTGTGGCCAGGGACTGACAATGATTCCATGGGTCCCTGGGCCAACCCGCACGAGAGACCCCCCACTCCAAAAAAAAAAGGAAGCCCCCTTATTTTCAAAGTTCTTTGGTATATCCTCCCACTGTCTTCTCCTCAAAGCTCTTTGCTGTAGTCCACGTTCTTCTAAAACCCCATGGTCTTGTTCTCAAAGCTCTTTGCTGTAGTCCACGTTCTTCTAAAACCCCATGGTCTTGTTCTCAAAGCTCTTGGGTAAAGCCCACTCTCCCATTCTAGACTAGCCTGATTATCATCGACATTCAAATCTCTTCAAGACTTGGTCTGACGAAGAGCATAACAATTGACGTTTCCTTAACAGCATGGTTGACCCGCCTCCCTAGGTTTGCAACTGGATTACTGGTGTCAGACAAAGTGAGTGGAGTTCCCAATATTTCCGTAGATCAGAAACGATATTTACATTGCTCTCAGCCTGACTAATTCTAGACTGTACGCTGACTGATGGCTGATCCCAATCACCACCACCTGCTTTTATCTCTCCTCTCTCTTCAGGTAACATCAGGAAGTACATAATTACACACCTCCACTACACACCTCCGCACTTCACTTCACTTCACTTCACTTCCCTGCACTGCACTTATTTGGCATTTCATTTCCCTTCCTTCGTCAGGCAGCCAGGTCGGCACGTCAGTGAAAGCGTAGGATTTTATCAGTTGCTGTTGGCAGGAGCTGTTGCCGTCACAAGCAGGCCTGCGACCCTCGCTGAGCAGCGGGCTAATTATAACCCTGCATATGGGCGCGCAGGCGGACAGAAGACACACGGCATGACACGGTGTGTGCGTGTGTGTGTGTGTGTGTGTGTGTGTGTGTGTGCGCTCACGTCTGTGGTTGTGTGTCTGAGCACAAGCGTGTGTGTGTGGAGAGATGTATCTCAACTCAGCATGGTCAGGGGTGCGAAGCGGTGTGTGTGTGGGTGTGTGTGTGTGTGTGTGTGTGCGCGTGTTGTGGGATCATGAAATTCTCTGCTTTGGCCAGAAACAAGCCATAGGGGGTTAATGTTGGTTGGGTGACCACCACCCACCACCCACCACCCCTCCCTGTGGCCTTCATGCCCTTTCGCTTAAAACAGTGCAGAGCATGAACCCTCTCCATGTGAGGACTTTTGATGCTTTCCAAGTGCAATACCACAGATTCAAGATTTCTTTCATTACATCTCATTATAGGTTTGAAGCCTATAATACAGTAAAAATGATTGTGTTTTGTCTCCTCAAAAAGATAAAAAGGGGGGGGGGGGTGTACACCTATCAACAGAGCCACACTTGGGGGGGGGGATGGTCAGTCTGGCTTACGGTCAAAAGTGACAGTAAATTATAAATTCATGGTGACAGACCTTTGACTCCTAGAAACGAATGCTCAGTCAGCTTTCACTCACTCTCTTCCCATGTTGACTTCTCAGCCAATCAGAAGCAAGCTGAGTGAGCAGTGCTGCAGTGTGTGGGCCTAGTCACTACTGTATTGTACAGTATGAAGAATTCATACAGAAGCTCTCCCACTGGACATCATCATGGTGCCTGGCTTGATGAGGCCTGGCACATGTCAAGGCGCCCGAGAGAGAAGAGGAGAGCAGGGAGCTGGACTGGACCAAGTAGCCAGATTATCATCGACTTTCAAATCTCTCTCCTCGAGACTTGGTATGACCAAGAGCATAACAATTAACGTTTCCCAAACAGCAGGTTGACCCGCCTCCCTAGATTTTCTACTGGTTGGCTGGTGTTCAACAAAGTGGGTGGAGTTCCCGATTTTTCGGGAGATCAGAAACTATATTTGCATTGCTCTTGGCCTGACTAGAAGCGACGCAGAAGGTGTTGCGTCACTAGGAGGACGTGCCAGGCCTTTGACTTGGCGGGTCTGGGTGGCAGTCCAGTCAGCTACACCAGCCAGGGAGACCGACATTGAGGGGACAACGGGGTCAGTTGCCCCAGTGCTAAGTGAAGTGAAAGCCCCATTGGCAAACTCCAACTCCCATTGTCATTATGACACAGAACTCCACAGCACACAAGTGAACACTGCACACAACGAAATTGCATTTATGCCTCACCCGTGCAAGGGGGCAGCCCTCAATGGCGCCCCAAGGGAGCAGTGCGGCGGGACGGTACCATGCTCAGGGTACATCAGTAGAGAGGTCCAGAATTGGGTCCAGAATTGGAGCCTTCTGAAGTCTTTTGTATTCCCTTGGCTCGGCCCACCAGCAATATACGCATAAAAGGGGCGCAACGCTCATTCACGAGCAAAATACCCGGATGGCCGTTTATGCGTATACCGCAGAGCGCGTTCGAGCAAGGTGGAGGGGGGATAATCACAAGCCCCACACATATACACACTAACATGCAATGCTGTACAGTTTTTTATTCTGAAAATGTAAATTATTATTCTATTTTTTAATGTCACCCGGGCCATGGCTCCCCTGGACCCCGGCTGCCGTGCTCTGTGAACACACCAGCTCATAGACTGAGACTGAGAGACTCTCACACAGAACAGCTCTTACTGTACAGCTTAGCCAGGGCCCAGTCAAGTGGAAAACCCTCTGCCGTGTGTGTGTGCGTGTGCGTGTGTGCGTGCGTGCGTGCGTGCGTGCGTGCGTGCGTGCGTGTGTGCGTGCGTGCGTGCATTACCATAGCATCAGCGCCATGCACTGGAACAGGATTATGCCATTGAGGGGCTAGACAACCATGACGGGGGGAGAGAGGGAGAGCGCTGCAGTGAATTGTGAATAAAAATGTTCTTCTTACCAATGGTATTCATACAGTACTGTGTGTCTTCCTAATGTTCACAACCATTTTATAAGGCCAAACATGAGCATTCTTTAAATTCTTAAAGCATTCTTTATAATTTAAGTTATGGCCCATTTGCTTTAATACATGAAGATGCCTGAAGAGCTTGCAGTACATGAGCAGTTACGATTAACACCTGTCTCTTACATTCATACTCCAAAGCGGACTCATTCATCGCCTTTTCCCATTACAAAAGGGGTTTGCATGAACCATGAATGTGGATGAGCCATGCATTTGCTCCCCCCCCTCCACCCGTCTGAACTGAACTTAGAAATGAGCATTTACAGCAAACTTGTGAAGCTATAAAGCGAGGACAATGTTCCCCCAGGCTGGCATTATATTATCATCCTACAGTAGTAGCCTACTTCTCCTGTTTTTTTTTGTTTTTTTTTACAGCAAAGATCGGCTTCAGTCTTGTGCAGGGGTCACATTGGACCAATGGCACACACCATCCTCCTCCTCTGTCTCCTTCACCTCATTAAATCAGATTAAATGTATTGCAGCTGCGACTAAACTGTCCCTGGGAAAAATCAAAGGTGAAATCCTCTTCTCTGATTTCATCCCCCCCTCCCCTCCCCTCCCCTCATTGATTGCCTGGGCACACTGGGCAGGCTTATTAAATCAAATGTTATTGATCGTTCTTGCAGCTCGAAGTCCAATGCTGACGA
>NC_085860.1:52591786-52604286 GCF_034702125.1 Engraulis encrasicolus | reverse complement strand
GTAAAAACAGTACTTTTGACTTTGATTGAATACACAGACGTCAAGAAAAATTCTTGGAAAGCCTTTTTTCATTGAGCAAACAATGTTGTGCGATGGACAAACACTCTTATTCCTTATGTGTGGCCTAACAGCTGCTGAAGAGAGTGGTTTCCAATGGCAGCAGCGCTACTCCGACTGAACTTTGGTCACAGACACTGCAGCATGATGATGTCACACTGTAGAATCTCTCGAGTCTGTGAGCAGGGCCGCTGACAGCTTTTGCTGGGCCCAGAGCAGTCATCTGAAAGGGGCCCCCTACCCAATAGGCTACATACAATGTCATGAAAACACAATTCTGGGCCCCTTTTCTTCCTGGGCCCGGGGCACCTGATCCCTTTGTCCCCCCTTGTCACTTTCCCTGTCTGTCTGTGAGTGCCCAACAGGAGAGGGCTTACTGATCATAGCTCAAAATATATGGTAGCCTGTACATGTGCACAAACAGACAAACATTTGGGTTTCAATGTCTTCCTTTTCCACATGTCAGCAGCATACTGTCTCACCTTCAATGCCAGCGTGAAATTGAAGCTTGTTAAGAATGGTATCAATGGTATCATGCGCTGTGGTATCATACTGTGTTTGTCCAATGTAAAGGAAAGTGATACCCAATACAATTCAGACATTGGGGGGGTGGGGGGTGGGTGTTGGTATGTTTTTTAATGTTTTGTATGTCTTTTATAATGTATTGTTTGTTCTTATCTGGACCTTGAGTCTGTGAATAAAGTTTATTATTAAAAGGACCAGCATCCCATCGTCTTCTCCTCCCTCTCGCCTGTCTGCTGCTGGCCACGGCCTTTATAGGGGAAATGATGTTGTATATCCTTACTTGTGACCTACTTCAAGATTTTGGCCATTTCTTTTGGGGATGTTTCATGTTTCGGCATGTTTGGCCTACTGGTACATGTTTGCATGGACCTAGGCCCCTACTGCTCAAAACATAAAGGGGATGTTTAAATAAACAAGACAAGCGCCAGAATAATTAATCCATTGTTGACATAAATTCGTGAAATGTTTCATTTGAATAGTGGAGCATGTTTTCACAGGGTCACAGGACAGCACAGCACAGTCACAGGACAGTGACTGACTTGTAGTTTTGGTGTTTCCTTTATTTTTAAGCCTTAGGGAGGAGCAGCAGAGTTTTATTAAAGCTGTTTTTGTGTGTAATTGGTTTGTTTTATTTTACAATAAGCAGTTGTTGAAGAATTTGTCCTAGTCGAGTAGGTTTTACAAGGGTTATAAGGCGTACACACGGTGTAAAGAGGCATGTGTGTGTGTGTGCGTGTGTGTGTGTGCGTGTGTGTGTGCGTGTTCTGTTTTCCGCCACAAGAGTGTACTGGTGAGACATGCTCTGAGGTCCCCTGGTCACATTCTGCTGTCCGTAGTCTTCACCTCCCATTTCGCAGTATGGTGATCTTCCCTTCAGCCTGAAAGACTCAGAGAGAAGAATTACCTCACCCCGGACAGGTAGACTGGACCAACCTGGTGGTTGTGGGGATGGAGGAGGGGATTTTGAACTGGTCGCACCTAGGCCAGCAAGAGAGGAGAGTCAGACATGTAAAGGAAATGGCGATTGCTGATTGGCTCCGCAAAATGCGCACGTGACTTGAGTCTTCCTGGCAGAACTACTGCAAGCTCCATTTCCAGCAGAAACAGACACAGCTAGCAATACTGAGGGCTATTACAACTAGAGATGTCCGATATTGGCTTTTTTGCCGATATCCGATATGCCGATATTGCCCAACTCTAATTTTCGATTCCGATATCAGCCGATACCGATGCCGATATATGTGGGTTATTCTTCCTCATAACAAATTTTAGGTGTCATTATAAATCTGCTGTTGTGGAACAAAATATGCTTAACTTTATTGTAATGCCCCACTAGATGCATTCTCGAATGCAGCAAAGCTTTCCAAATATTAACATCGTCTGTGCAAAATAGAAAAATAATTAAGGAGAAAAGTGTACAGTAATTCAAGCATTATTATATCGGTTTTGATTGGTCAAAAATCCGATACCGATATTGACCGATATTACATTTTATGCTATTATCGGGCCGATAATATCTGTGGGCCGATATTATCGGACATCTCTAATTACAGCCACTGAAACTCTCCGTAGCCAGTAACATAAGGAGAAGATGTGGATACTATACTTGTGAGGAAATTGAAAATTTGGTAGTAAGCTGAACATCAAACTGAAAAAGACACAAGCAACAAGTATCTGTGTGGGACTCGAACCCTGGGGAACCCTGTACCCTTTTGGGCTGCCATACTGAGCTTCTGACCACGACACTAAAGAGCCCAATCAGTGGTCACTCCAGCTCAGTATTCTCAGTCTTAAGTCTCAGACCTTTCATGACAACTCTTTATTTTTGTAAGATTTTTGTGTGAGAGGTGGACAGGAAGCGAATTGGGGAGGGGTCGGCAAAGTAGCCGGGCTGGGAATCGAACCCGGGTCAGCCCCATGGCAGGCGAGTGCCCTACCGGTTGGCCACGGCAGGGCCTCATGACAACTTTTAGAAAACCTTTTGTTCTCTTGTCTTTTTAAAGTTCAGATCTCTTTTGTTATTCAGTGATGTACTGTACATTGGCCCTATTAAAACTGGGAGTCCTCACATCTGTGTGAGGGCGAGGTGTCGCATTCATACTTCATCATTCGCATGTTAAATCCAAGACAAACATTCTGAAGCCCTTGACTAAACGGGATCAATGGGCTTTATTGTTCACATGACCTAAATGTGGCAATGTGAGCATTGCATGTGTGGGCCCAATATAATGGGCCAGGCTGTATGGGATTTATGGTAGGCCTACAATGTCTATACCGGTGGTTCCCAACCTTTTTCTTAGGGGACCCATGTTTTTACTATGTTAAGCTTTGGTGACCCAACCACGCGAGCGCCCGCACGAGACGGAGTCACAAGATGCCCTCCGTTTCCTGCGATAACTTATTTTAGTTATTTTATTCCTCAATTCGTCTTTGGTCAAATATAGAATAAATGTTTAATGTAGCACTTACAATTTGTTTCGTCTATGCATTTATTAGTTAAATGCTTTGTCTTTTATTCAACATGGGCTATATATATTTAAAACGAAACCCCTTAAAATCAAGAGGGCTCCGCGACCCCCGTTGGGTCTTTGGCGACCCATAAGGGGGGTCCTGACCCATAGGTTGGGAACCACTGGTCTAGCCTATGGCAGTTTTATGACACTCCCTCCAACTGTATTCATTCCGACATTTTAGTCAACTGACCTACATTCCCTGACCCCAGACTCTTACATCACTAACGGTACATTTTTGCCCTTCTCTGCAAAATGCTTACACACCCCGCTGAAGATAACCATGGGCTTATTGGAACCACCTGCGTTCTATTGCTCTATTTTTTTCTCTAAATACCCTCAGTGCCTGCCACCACAGCACCTCTCACCTCGTCAACAAGAATGGAAAATCAAACAAACTAAACTTAACACCTTTTGGCTCACTTTTTATCAAACCCATTTGTTGGGTTTGACAGCAGTCTGCTTATCAGACTAGCCTTTACTTTGCCTGATTGCGGTGTTGCTGCTTGGGCATCCCCATGGAAACGGAATGTTGGGGAAAAAAATAGAAGGGCCCAATCCAAATACAGCAGGTTTCTCAGAGAGGCAGAGAGGCTCCTCCCAGTTGCCTGGCCAATATAAAACCACTTGTTGCATGTAGAGCGAGTCTCAGACAAGCCGGGGAAGTGACGGAGGACAGATAGTGAGATCTCTGTCCACAAGAGCGCTTCAGTCTTTACAGCCTCAGGACAAGAACTGATGCTGCCGAACACCTGCTCTGACTCACCCTCATTGGACGATCTGTGGTGGATTAAATCTCTTAAACTCTTCAGGCATACAGTATAGCTGCATTGTGAGGTAAGCATCATCCTTCATTACTTTGGCATTCATCTTCTATCTTTTAGTCTGCACAGGTTATTATGTTAATTTCAATGGGGTTCACTTACCTAACATATGTCAGCAGGTTGAGAAATCATATTAAATATGAATTAATTATTACTACATTTTAAGCATGAAGCTGTTTATACATTCATTCAATAAAACATTTCATTCCTTCATTCAATATTTAGACAATGTCGCTTCATTTATTTTAATCAGTTGACAGAGTGAATTAAAAGAATTCTAGTTGATAGTATTTTTTTTTTTTATAAATCCACCTTGTCTCTGTTCCACAGTTTTCTGAATCGGCGGCCCATCATCACTGTGCACGGTCATGTGGGTGGTTGAGAAGATCCGTGTGTCGGTGGAGAGGACCAACCTTCCCCTGCCGGTCTCCGAGTACACCTTCAAGATCGGCGACCTGATGTTCGGCGACAAGCAGGCGGTGGCAGAGAGGACCAAGAAGGCCTCGCTGATGTGCCCCAACATCATCACCCCGGACACCATCCCTGAGTTCTGCATCCCCCCCAAGATCCCCTCCATGGTGGTGGTGGTGGATCCACACAAAGGAGGAGCCGTGGTGGAGCCCCTGTGCAAACAGGCGGCCGTCTCCTCCAGCTCCAGGCCCACCGCCCCCGCCTGCGAGAGGGGCAGCCCCAGGAGGGGAGAGGCGGCGGCAGCTCATCATCATCATGGCCCCGGGACGGGCCGGGAGATGGTGGCTCACATCATCCAGGTGGAGAGCGTGGACGACGGGCCTTACGATCTTAACGGCTGCAGCGACGAGGAGACGACCAACGCCGACCCCCAGAGCCAGGCGGCGCTCTCCCTGCCCCACATGGCCAAGGCGCAGACCTGCTACGGCTTCTGCACGCTGCTCGAGAGCCCGCACACCCGTCGGAAGGAGTCTCTGTTCCACAACGATCCCAGCATGCACGGCATCCCTCTGGTTCTGCCGCGCAGCCGCTCTAATACCTACTCCCACCGCAGCTCCGGCTCCACCTCCCCCTGCCTCTCCCCGTCCCCGTCCTCGTCCCCGTCCCCATCCCCATCCTCCCCCACCTCCTCTCACTTCACCCTGAACGGGCTCTCGGCGCGCCTCTCCCCCGCGCGGGCCTTCGCCACCCTGCACCGCCAGGGCACGCTGGACAGTGACACCACCACCTCCTCCACGGAGTCGTCGCCCTTCAGCTCTCCTCTGCTGGCCCCCCGCGTGCCCCCCCCGCCGCCCAAGTGCTCGCTCTTCAAGGCTCTGAGCCACGAGCGACTGCTGCACCGCAACCTCCACCGCAACCACCACAACAGCAAGACCTCCGTCTCCCGCAACAACTCGCTCTCCACGGACGAGAGCAGCTCCACGGACAACAGCCCCAACGTGCTGCGTCGGGCCTCCGAGGGCCTGGTGGAACCTCTCACCTCTTCCATCGCCGTCCCTGTGTCCCCGGGCTTGGGCTCAGCCTCGGCACCGGGCTCCATCTCCAGCTCCTCCTACGGGCTGGCGCCACCCGCCATCTTCCCCATGGACCTGCTGCTGCCGACGCGGGAGAGGGCGTTGCGCGAGACCCTGGTCCCGGTGGGCCGCGACGGCACTCTGAGGCTGTCGGCCGAGTACTGCCCCGAGAACCTGCGCCTGCGGGTGAGACTGGTCAGCGCCGAGGGGCTGTACTCGCTCGCCGTGGACCCCAAGAGCATCAACTGCAGCGTCAGCATCTCGCTGGTTCCTGGAAAGGTGCAGAAGCAGCGGAGTACGGTCATACGCAAGAGCCGCAACCCCATCTTTAACGAGGACTTCTTCTTCGATGGGATCCGGGAGGAGGACTTGTCCCTGTGGGCGCTGAGGTTCAAGGTGGTGAACAAGATGTCCACCATGAAGAGAGACTATGTGCTGGGGGACTGTGAGCTCCCGCTCAACAGCATCGTCAATGTGTAATATAGATGTAATATTATGTCAATGTGTAATATACATGTAATATTATGTCAATGTGTAATATATACATGTAATAGTATATCAATGTGTAATATATAATATAATATTATGTCAATGTGTAATATACATGTAATATTATGTCAATGTCAATGCTTTCAATCTTGTGAAACATGGGCTTCTCTGTCTTTATTTATTATGTTTGTACAACAGAAAGTTATTTATTTACATTTTTTTTACACTGTGACACTTTTTGCTAATAAAAATGAAAAAGACAGAATCATCTGCTTCTTCTGTTTTGTTCTTATGAGGTGTGATGTCAGTTTTCATTAAGAATTAATTTAATTTAAAATAAATTGGGTAAATTGGGTAAATTGGGAACTTGCATGATTTAAAAACAAAGCACAATGAATTGAACACTTCTTTAGACAATTATGGACTTACAGTCATTAGACAATTAATGGACTTACAGTCTAAACAAAAATATCCATAAAACATTCAGTATCTTACCAGATAGTAACACCTAAATAAAACTTAGTAGAAAGTTATAGTTTATTTTTCTTTTGCAAAGAACAATATACTTTACATCAAACAACTGTCTATCTCTATCAATATGTATCACTACTCCACACTATACTGCCCTACAAAACAAGAACGCAGTAACTCGGATTTTGGCTAACTGAGAAAAAAAGCTTCCTAGTGGAATCCTATAGTTTCCTATATGGCCCGACAACTGTGTTGTCGGTAAAGTGGTGGTGACCAGGGCTTGACACTGGCACCTGCCAACCGGCCAAATGCTGGTAAAACTTGGCTGTGGCTAGTAATACTTTCAGTGTCACTAGCCAATATGGCTGGCAGTTTATTGCTTGGTATCATATGCGCGTCATAGTAGCCTATATTCTGTTGTTTGCCCCTTGTGTAACAATTGTTTGTATGTAAGTTCAGGAAAAAGCTCAGTTCTTGAGTTTCTATACTTCCATGCAGAAAGCTTAGGCTCAACACTTATCTTGCTTTAGCACCTCATCTTCTGAGGTAAGACGTACACTATCATGATAAAGAAAGCAAAAACAATTTAAAGTGTGTGGCTAGTGGAATACCTGAATGGCTAGCGACTCGGGGAAACTACTAGCCTCAGTGGCTGGTGGATGAAAAAGTTCATGTCAAGCCCTGGTGGTGACACTTCCTTGTAATACTTTTTTAGGATAGAAATGAAATGCACACAAAAAAAACCCTGAAAAAAAAAAAGATGAGTCTTTTTGCCACAAAAAAACGAAGTTAATGCGTTCTTGGCTGGTATTACTGCCACAAAATGGAGTTACTGCAGGAGTTACTGCGTTCTTGGCTAGTATTACTGTTTACTCCCAAACCATTCCCATTGGAAAGTGCAGCAGTAACTCACCGACTTACTGCGTTTTTGTTTTGTACGACGTAACATAATTTTTGCACTTTCAACATGATTTTTCTGTTTTGCAGGGCAGTATACTGTACTTTATTGATCAATGGTTATAAATTCAAATTTACTCAGCTCTCGTTCACATGTACACCCGCGTGGCCAACAGCTGACCTCTGACCTCGACATGAGAGGAAGAGCATGCAGAGGAGCTGACAGGATGCGTGTGTGTGTGTGTGTGTGTGTGTGTGTGTGTGTGTGTGTGTGTGTGTGTGTGTGTGTGTGTGTGTGTGTGTGTGTGTGTGTGTGTGTATGTGTGTGTGTGTGTGTGTGTGTGTGCGTGCGTGCGTGCGTGCGTGCGTGCGTGCGTGCGTGCGTGCGTGCGTGCGTGCGTGCGTGCGTGCGTGCGTGCGTGTGTGTGTGTGTGTGTGAGAGAGAGAGGGGGGGTTGGGAGAGTTCACTACATTGGGTCCTCACTTCATTGTATTGTATCTATTCTAGATGGCTTTGTCCTGGGCCCTGCCAAAGCTGTCATAGTGCAGCAGTTAACCAAAACGATCGTTCAGTTTGTGATACAAGCATATCATATTATATCCATTACTCATAAGAAAGCTGCTGTTGCTGGCGGCCATTTTGAAAAACGGCTGCCATGGGCACCATGTTGAAAACTCATGATGCCTCCATATCTTTTTGGAATGCCTTTGGCTATATGTATACCAATTTTCATGCTTGTATCACAAACTGAACGATTCCTTTATATTTTGTGGCTAAGCTATCAGTGGCTCTGAGCAAATGTAGGATATTTCCTCAATGGCAATCCCTCCTGTTGTTTACAATGGCTGCTTTCATATGGTAACAAGCTTCATCCAGACGCTTTAAGCTTTGTTACAGAACACACAAGCATACTCCCACACAGTTTTCATTCTCTTTTGTGATGATGTATGATGACCCAGAAAACAGAGGTCGTTGGTTGGTTGAACACTTTCATGGCTAGAACTGTGTCAATGAGCTGTTTCCTATAGATAATATTGAGATTGAGATTGAGACCTTATACCAAGCAAGGTCATGCTTTTTCATCCCAGCTGATAATGCCATCTCAAAGATCTAAAGGTGATGAAATGGTGGGCTGTAATTATTCTTAGGAAATGTATGTTGCTTATCCGTGGTTGAATATTGTCTCTTAAGGTAGCAATACTTGAGAAGGATAAACAGATGAGAAAGAAGGATTACAAAATCTCTGATCTTATCTTAACCTGAACTCATCTATCTTAGTTATGTATTCTATCTTAATTTAGCTTATGTCTAGCTCCTAAAGTACCCTTAAGAGAAGTAATCTAGAAAAAAATATTCAAGAATATGTGTGTGAGAAGCCCATATATCAAGAGGTGAGATTCAACCGCAGGTGAGCAACACCACTTTCCTATGGGTATATGAAGCCAAGCATCTGATAGAAAATTAAACGCTCGTGGCAACTTTTTGAATTACTAATGTTCCACACCGGATTTGAGTCTTGGTTGTGTATGGATAACGTTTTGTGTGTGATGATGGCCAGCGGATTTGAGTCTTGGTTGTGTATGGACAAGTATTTTTATTTGATGATGGCCAGGCGGTGTGAACTGGTTTTGGGTTGGCCAGTTGGATAGCTGTGTCTTAACCCATTTTGTCCTAAGCCCTTTTTGGGAAAGGGTGCCCTTGTCCTATTAAATCCTAATAGTGGGGTCGTATTAGGCTCAGTCATTTCAAATTGGTGTTAAAGTTTGGTTTTCACTTCCAAGTTGAAGTTTAGGGTCTATAGAACAATTTGAGTTCGAGTGTCAAACACACAGATAACAAAATGGCCTGCGGGGGGCGCTCTAAAATATATAAACTGCTATAACTTTTGATTATTTAAACCAAATTTAACATATGAGGTATGTATGGATTCAGCATGAAGAGGTGAAACCGGTGAGCTAAGTATTCGGTTACCAGATTAAAGACACACTATGTAATAAACACACTTTTAGCCAATGGACAGCAAAATCCGGGCTTTTTTAAGATAAAGGGTGGAAATGCCCTCAAAGTTGAAATGAAACATCATTTATTGTTACAAGCTATTGTAAATTAAGCCTGGGTTATCACTTAACTTGATTTGTTCAGAAAATCCCTGAAGCACACAGATACTTGGGATGTCATACTTAGCACCCAACTTGCAACTTTGAGTTTATGAATTTAGGATCATGAGTAACAGCTTTTTTTTTCAATCAAGCCATCATTTTATTCACAAAAAACTTTATATCTAAAAGAAAGTAAATCAATAATAATAATAATAATAATAATAATAATAATAATAATAATAATAATAATAATAATAATAATAATAATGATAAGGATAATGATGATGATGATATACTATGAGGAACAACAGTTTTTCCGGCATTCAAAAACAAACAGAAGACATATGGCTAACATTTATCCCAATACTCCACTCTACAATAACTATGACAGAGAACAGATACAATAACAGTCAGTGGTCAGTCTTAGAAATTGCATGTGCACTTGCACAGACGTGTGCACTTTAACTCTGCCTTCATGCACTTGCACCAAGATCTGGCAGGTGTATTTGTACAAGTACTAGTACAGCTGCACTTCACCTCTAGTTGGAATACATCTTTGGTAGTGTAGTCCAAATCTGGGAACTGTCCATTTGTTACCAGATTGGCAGGCATTTCTGGCAAATGCAGATAATAACATTTTTTATTCCTGTCAACTGTGCTGGTAACAAATGGACAGTTCCCAGATGACAGAGATGTCTTCATAACAGCAGATGATTGTGTCTTCCATGTATGAAATAGTCCTATAGTATTATTCAGTATGCTTGCCAAAGGCCTCTGCTTGCCCCCAGCAAGCATACTAATTGTTGTCCGACAGTTTATTATTTAGTATGCTTGCGGGAAAGCATACTAATTGTTCATCGACAGTTTATTATTATTCTACGTTTTTCCATTCACCTCCATTCATTAGTATGGTGGCTTTGAATCGTTGCAGCGTTAGAGATAGAGACACGGTTCGAGTACCAAAACGAACAGCTCGAAAAGAGCTCAAGGTGGTGTATTTTTCGCTGGCCTACCCCCTTTCATTTGTTCACCAGATCGTTTTCCTCAGTTTTCTCTCTGTTTTCCCCCTCATTGAAATGAATGGTAGAATGGTCAAGATGATGTCACAAACTGTGGCAGTTAGAGTGAGAGGTGACCTGTCCTGGGGTTTTTAATAGAATAAAATAAACCGCTTCACCTTTCGACTAGGTAAAGGCATTGTCAGAGAGGTCTTGGCTCTGAATACAAACTGTGTTAAGATCATTAGCCAACTCTTCAAAACTTTTGAGAGAGAGTAATTTTAAAATCCCTATGATGTGACCCCATTCACTTAGAAAAAAATGTGTGAACAGCTCAGCGCATAGGCCTGAATATGTCCACTTTTTGACTGAACCATTTGGCCTAGAAAAGTGATCTCAGCTTTGACATGAAGAACAGGGTTATGCCATTTGTGTGTCAATATCATTTGACAACTTGTAAAACTTTTGGAGATAAGGCTGCACATATTACTCAGCTATTGACTGCCAAACTGTCACCTTTAGAATCTTCATTCATACACACACACATGCAGCCTTGTAGAACCTGGACAACCGTGGCCTAATATGCTGCTGTGGCCACTCTATACAGTAAGTGGCAGTGGCCTACTGGGTATCAGGTGTTGGTCTGTCAGAGGGTTGCAGGTTTGAATCCCACCCTTACCTCTCCCTACCCACCCATTGCTGAAAGGCACCTGAAGCATCTCCATACATGCACGCACCAGCACAGAAACACACACACACACACACACACACACACACACACACACACACACACACACACACACACACACACACACACACACACACACACACACACACACACACACACACACACATATACAGAGCTGTTGTATACACACACAGAAACACGAGGGAAAGAGATAGAGCTCTGTGTGTGTGTGTGTGTGTGTGTGTGTGTGTGTGTGTGTGTGTGTGTGTGTGTGTGTGTGTGTGTGTGTGTGTGTGTGTGTGTGTGTGTGTGTGTGTGTGTGTGTGTGTGTGTGTGTGTGTGTGTGTGTGTGTGTGTGTGTGTGTGTGTGTGTGTGTGCAAAAGCCACAAGCATACTAATAGCATTGTCTCTCCGGAAAAGCAGTCTTAATAATAATAATAATAATAATAATAATATTTATTTATTTTCTTCCAGATATTTCTTTTTGTGATTTTATGTGTTAATAGACTATGGCTTGATTGAAAAAAGCTGGTACTCATGATCCTAAATTGATAAACTCAAAGTTGCAAGCTGGGTCGTAAATATCACATAGGCTTTATGCAGCCATATTTGCATATAGGTATCTTTGTGCTTCAGGGATATTCTGAACAAATCAAGTTGAATGATATCCCAGGCTTTATTTACAATAGCTTGTAACAATAAATTATGTTTCATTGCAACTTTGGGGGCATTTCCACCCTTTATCTTAAAAAAAACCTGAATTTTGCTGTCCATGGGCTAAAAGTGTGTTTATTACATAGTGTGTCTTTAATCTGGTGACCAAATACTTAGCTCACCAGTTTCTCCTCTTAATGCTGAATCCATACATACCTCATATGTTACATTTGGTTAAACTAATCAAAACTTATAGCAGTTTATACATTTTAGAGCGCCCCCAGCAGGCCATTTTGTTATCTGTGTGTTTGACACTCGAACTCAAATTGTTCTATAGACCCTAAACTTCAACTTGGAAGTGAAAACCAAACTTTAACACCAATTTGAAATGACTGAGAAAAATTGCACATGCCTACGACCCCACTATAAATATCTCAGCCTCCAAAGCACATACAAACATGAAATGAGTTACATTTAAAAGTCAAGACACGCACCCCCCCCCCCTGCATTGTAATGTGTTCATTCAGCTCTAACATACCCACATAGTTAATAAAACAGCTAAAATCTCAAAATCCTGAAAAATCTGTATGTGCTTCCAGGACACAATGGGTTAACCTAGTAAGACAGAGTCCCTGTTATAAAGGAGCTGTTTCCAGAATGGCAATGACTAATAATATCGTAATGTGTCGCTAAAGGCCCTGTGCACTAGTAGTGTACAAAGCGGATTCCAAAAAAGTTGGGACACTTGGTATTTTGTGAATAAAATAAAAATGCTGCCATTTGCAAAACATTCAATATGTTA